>NC_029792.2:8932759-8970558 GCF_000816755.2 Arachis ipaensis
CACAAGGTTTAATTATATATTAGATTAAAACTCGCACATTACACACAGTATCATAATATAAAATTATTTAGTATATATACAAAATATAATTTTTTTTCTCAATTTTGTTTGTCTTATGTTAATAACTTAATATATATTAAATTATTTTAAAACTGAAATACAAAAATTTAATTTATATTCGAATGAGAAATAATAATAGCACAAAATTATATAGTTAAAATAAATAACATAGATTTTATATAAAAAAGGATATATTACACATTGACCTAAACGGATAAACCAGGATGATTTTGCAAATTTTCACCGTTCACACCACCACGAGCTTCCTTAGATCCGCCACGTTCTCTGCCGTTAAAACGTCAACGGCGAATGCGGTGCCTGCCTCACGTGCCCATTCTTCATCCACCGCACCCTTCGGATGCTTCATCCATTCATAAACCAGTATGCACAAGTTCCCTAAATCCTTATCTAACTGGGGAAAGAAAAAATGCTAATAAGTAATAACATGCTACCAAAATTAATGCCTGTGAGTCTTTTTCTCTAATCGGTTTCGAAAACTAAAACAAAATTTCATATTTGTTAATATTTTAGATTTTAGATAGATAAGGTTTGGTTGCTTGTCCTGTGTTATGGATAAAAAACAAAAATTGATGGCCACAACTTTTGTGTTCATTCATTCATTTTGTTGAATATATATACACTCTTGAACACACTATTACTGAGTGACTTTGTTGTTGTCAATTGAAAAAAAAAAAAATCAAAGATGTTGAAGTCCATGCTTGGATGCTGCAAAGTATACATATCAGAGAGCAGAAACAAGACTGCATTAGAATCTATTGAAAAAGCTGCAAGTCTTTTTCCAAAGGCTCCCATAATCAACAAGTTTGAGGATGTGGACTACAACAGAGTTGGTTACACTCTTGTCTCTGAGTTTGAGGAATCAGAGCCATCATTGTCGTCATCATCATCATGTCAATTGACATGTGCTGTGCTTGCAATGGTGAAGGCTGCATTTGATGCAATTGACTTTGGATTGCACAGTGGAACTCATCCTAGGCTTGGTGTTGTGGACCACATTTGTTTTCACCCCTTGGCTGGTGCTTCCTTGGACCAAGCAGCTACGGCTGCTCGCTCCTTGGCTACGAAAACAGGCTCTACCCTGCAAGGTTAGTTGCATCGGGAAATTTTCATATTTACCTCACTAATGTTATTTACAAACAGCTAATTATAAGAATATAATCATGTATTTTTTGCACTGCATATTAGAAATGATGACTATTGATTAAGTGTAGTTGCACAAACTTAGATTTAGGCAAATTTATTAGCTTGGTGTTAGTTTATGGAGTCTGTTATATGTGGATTGTGGAAGGACTTAAGGAGATTGTTATTTCATTGATAAGGGGTTGTAAAGTTTCACGTGAACAAAGTAAAATTTTATTATACTACATTCTGGAGGATGCTCTGAAACATAAAACTGATCAATCACTGCACGGTGGATACTGAATTCATAAAATTATACCAATTCACTGTTTTTGCACCGGTTACGCTGGGCAACTTCTTTCTAGTATGTTTAAATGTTGACAATGACTGAAATTTTATGCAGTACCTACTTTTCTATATGGAGCAGCACATGAAGAAGGGAGGACGCTTGATTCAATCCGAAGAACACTTGGTTATTTCAAGCCAAATGCTAATCAAAACAGATGGATTGGGGGGCCAACATCACACACTTTGCCCCTGAATCCAAACAGTGGTCCTGCTCAAGTGACTCCAGCTAAAGGTGTTTTGATCATTGGAGCAACGAATTGGGTTGATAATTACAATGTCCCTCTATTATCTTCTGATATTAGTGCTGTTCATAGAATTGCGAAACTTGTTAGCGGAAGAGGTGGTGGGCTTCCTTCTGTACAGGCCATGGCACTTGCACATGGTGAAGGTGTCATTGAGGTAGCCTGTAACTTGTTGGATCCGAATAAAGTTGGTGGAGAACAAGTACAAAATAAAGTTGAGTGCCTTGCAAAGGAAGAAGGTATTTCTGTGGGAAAGGGATACTTCACAGACTTCTCGCAAGAAGAAATTATTCAAAAATATTTGGAGCTGTTTAAGGAGAGAAATTGATGTCAAACAATACCAGGTATATTGGATTTTGCCATTTGATGAATTTTCATTCAAGGAGTCAATTTGGCATTTCCCTTGAGATTAGGAGAGAATATATGTATAAGGATGAGTTCTTCATGCTAAAGCTCATCCTTAAATTTTTATTCTCATTTTCAAGGGACAATAAGATTGTTCCTAAAAGACATCAATGTAGCTTCTCATGAGGATCCCAAATATTTTGATCCATCCAATGAGCATTATGTTATAACCTATAGAACATGAAAAGATAAGAACCCAACCCAACCATATTGATACCTCCTCTGATCTTGTGTAAGTTCTATCTTTCACTCATCACTTTTCTCTTCTCCCAGACTTTCCTCAGGTCTAACAGGGCAATTTTAGAAGTTTGGACAAACGAAAATCACGAGTATGCTTCAATTTGCAAAAAAGTTAATAATAACTATCTTGATGGAAAAGTCCTTGTTATTCATTAGCAGGATTAATCATATAAGTGGTGACAAGAAATATTATTGCCCATGTCAACTAATATCTTAACCATATTCTCTGAGGTTTTTCTGCCCATTTAGTGTTTTATTTTTATTTTAATTCTTCACTGCCATCCGGCTTAACATGTTAAACCATATTACCATACCTCATACCCTTTCTCTTTTTAAATAAAAAAATGCCTTCTCATAATGCAATGATGCCTAGCATTCTTGTCTTGTTGTTCCAAGTTCCTATCTATAATACGGGTTGAGGTTGTGCTTTTATCTTTTGGCTAAGGTATAGAACTCAGTATAATACACCAGGCCTGCACCTTTCATCCAGTGTGTATCGAAAGAGACAGTATATATCAAAACAAAGACTACATTAAATTGTGGCAGTTGAATTTGGTGGTGGAAGCTATCTCCACATCTGAATTGAATGCAGCATTTACAGTCCCTTTTTACCATAGAGCGAGATGTGAATTTACAACATATATTATTAACATTTGGCCAATTCTATAGTGTCTATGAATTGGTGCCTAAATTTTTCCTAACTTATCTTTTATAGTAAGTTTTGATTTTTTAAAAATAATTTATTTTTATATCTTTTAAATTAAATATTAATTTTTAACCTTTTTTAATAAGTAGACACCATCTTTTAGGCATAATAGCATTCACCTTAATATTTACAAAACTACTTTATTTGTATGAAAAATGTTCTCTGTTCTATTATCCTTTTCTCGTTACTATAAAAGTTTGATACATCTTTAAATCAATGTTTTGATTACAACATGTAATCAAGTTTAAGATAAAAATTTTGAATTTAAGATAAGTATCTTTCCCCCACCCCCACACTTCTCTCTTACAGTCTTACCACTAATTGAAGTATCTAATATGAAAAAAAGCTCAAAGAACATGCATGAGCCAAAGAATTTGAGTAAGCTGAGTGTATCAGTATTCAGTAGTACTAATATCACACCTTAGCTTTAAGTCTTTTAATTCTTTCTGGATGAGTAAGTAGGGAAATTAATGCTTAAACAAATAATGCATATCCAATTCAGTGGATTTTATTTTTCAATTCTATGGGCTTTCTAGCTTTAAGTAGCTAACAAAAAATGAAGGTATGAGGCAACAAGACAAGGAAGCAAGATATTTTAAGCGTTTTGTGAAAATGACTGCTTGTGCTAACCTGTCATGTTTACATCAAGAGATTATCTAAAGAAATGTTTGTGACTTATTTTTGGACATTTGGGAATTTAGATAAAAAAAAAAAAGATATCATATTCCTATCTAAATTAAATTATCAATTAGTAATTGCTTTAAGTAAGTTGCTTGTACAATAGTATTAAGTTAACCAGAATATCTGAATCACGTTAATATCAAAATAATATCGTTGAATTCTGTTCATGTAAAAAATATGTTAAATGTTATATTCACTTAAGCTATAATGAGGATATTACACGTTAACACATTGGACAACTTCAGATTATTATTCACTGCTTTTAGTGATTTCTTGTGGTTGCGAATCTCATCATAAAATCAGAAATTTAAGACGGTGACAGTGATGGATAACAACACTCGATTCACGCTCTTGGGGGAAGCAACATTTTTGTTTTCACATACGATACTGTGATGACATGGCACCACGTGGACACATTTTTGTCCAATGTATATATAGTAGCTTCATATTTATTGCTAAAACCACTGGGTCACTGACATATGATTTATTTATACAATCTTGTGAACTCAGGTTGAAGCTGTTGTGAAGAACCACACACACCCCCCATGGAGTTCAATTCCACTAGCAAGGTCAGAAAGAATACCTTCCTTCTTCTTAGTTTCTGTTCAGTGATCTTATCTGAGGAAAACATGTGTCTATAGATCATAACAGATACTATACTGGCTAAGTTTATGGATTAACTGAGTAATCACATGCATATTTTAAGTATGTGTTTCTCTTCTTCTTTGTTTGATTTGTTTATTTCTTTTGCTTTCTCAATGTCTTAGCTTCTTTTAGTTTAATTTATTGTATAATGTTAGTCAACCACAGAGAGAAGGGGTAGAGGGTAGACAATAGTGTTCTTGCTTCGGTTGAAAAATATAGTTAGTACTGTAATAAGGGAGGATGAGTATCAATATCTCAAAAGGATTTTGAAAGTTCATCTTTTTCTCCTATTTTCTTCAACGCTTTTGACTTTTTCTCCTCAATTATACATATGGAATATATTATTGTATTTGGATTTAGACAAGTTTTCTTTTACATAATGAATAAATAAATAAATAAATAATTGAAAATGCTAGTAGTTTTTCTAACATGTAAAATATATCACTTATGCTCTAGAAACTAGTTGAGTATCCATAGAAAAAAGTCACATGTCTTAGAAAACTTGGATAAGGATTAAGGATACAATGTCAAAATATTCAGTGATAAGATGCATGTACTATGGTAGCCACTGGCAGTGAGCCACGTGTAGTGTAGGGACCTCAAATTATTGGATAGGGATACCTCCCTTCTTATATGAACACATCACCATGCGGTACACGCTCAATTAAACAATACTGCATTTTTCCCCTTCTTGCTTTTGCAGTAAGACTATGAAGCATGGTATTAATGATGCATTATGATATTGATAATCTGGGAAAACACTTGTAACGTCAACTGTATTATAGAAATAAAGTAAACAAGATAAAGATTACATTACAGTTCTTATTGCGTGTAAAAGTAATCTTATTTGAAATTAACCATGATCTCAGTCTGGACTCTATGATAATGACTAATTGACTATGTTGGAAAAACATTTTTTAAGTTCTGTTTTTTAGCATTTGCTTTGAACAATTGAACACATGTATTACCTTTTAGTGTTTCTGCTTCAATAGAGTAAATGTTCACTCCTTAGTTGTTTATTTAGGATCAAAAGAAAACCATAGACCAATCCATCTTATTGTGCTGCAAAATCTTTGTCTCTGAGGCGCGCAATCTAGCAACTCTTGATGCAATAGAAAGAGTAGCAAGACTGAACCCAGAGACCATCATTGTGAAGAAGTTTCCTGACCTGCCTTACAACAGAACCAGGTACACCCTTGTGTCTTATGTACTGCATGACTGCACAGGAAATGCCATATACAGCCCCTTGCACCAATCTGTGGTTGCCATGGCTGAGGTTGCATTCAATGCCATCAACCTAGAATTGCATGATGGGGCTCACCCTCGCCTAGGAGCGGTGGATGACATTGTTGTCCATCCACTTGCACGTGCTTCGTTGGATGAGGCAGCATGGCTTGCAAAAACACTGGCAGCAGACATTGGCAACCGATTCAATGGTAAGGCCAAAGGGCAAACTCATTAATGGACTACAACGGTTCTTTAAAGTAATAAAAATAAAGATTGTCTACTAAAGTCAATTTTATGTCAATGAATAATAAAAAAAATTAATTATGAAAGGCCTAATTCGGAACGTAGATATAATTTGTGACAGCACACCATAGCAATGTCTAATCTATATAGCTGAGCCCCATTTAGTGAGACAATAACTTAGCTTGCATTGATGTGTATGAAAGATTTAAGTTGAGTACAAATTACAAAATGTTCCATCGTTGATGAGGTTCATCATACCATAGTGTCATGGACTCAAAAGTGTGGTGTAATGCATGAGAAACTCATTTTGTTTTTTCTTGGACACATTAACACTGCTTTTCTTTCTGTATCTGAAATGCAGTGCCAGTATTCTTGTATGGTGCAGCACACCCAACAGGGAAGGAACTAGACACCATTAGACGAGAGCTCGGATATTACCGGCCTAATTTCATGGGAATCCAATGGGCAGGGTGGGCTATGCCAAAGATCCTACCTCAGAACCCAGATGAAGGACCTATTGTTGTTTCAACGTCTAAAGGCATCTTAATGATTGGCGCACGCCCATGGGTTGGACTCTACAATGTGACAATCTTGTCGACAGATGTGTCAGCGGCAAGAAGGATTGCAAGGAAGGTCAGTGCTCGTGGCGGGGGGCTTCCGAAGGTGCAAACTTTGGGGCTTGTTCATGATAAGGATTCAACTGAAATAGCCTGCATGCTGTTGGAGCCTAATCAGATTGGAGCAGACAGAGTGCAGAAACATATCGAGATGCTGGCAGCAGAAGAAGGACTGGATGTAGAAAAAGGATACTTCACTGACTTATCACCAGAGATGATCATAGAAAAATACATGAACCTTATATCTGCTAACAGATCATGATTGTCATATAAATCATTTGTTGATAAACAATAAAAAAATTGTGAGATCTTATTGGCCTTGCAACTTTGTAAATAAAGTTGTTGTAATGAAACTGAAACAAGCACTTGAAAACTGCTTCTTTTACTGCTTGTTGCTTCTAACTCGGAACCTAGAATATGAATATTAGCACAAAATTCCGGCCTTCTGCATCATGAATGAGAACTATAAGCAAGCTTATGTACACTTTAAATTTTCCTAATTGAAGGGTCACACTTAACGGTTAAAACCCTTCATCACAAACACTGCTTGCTTCTAAAATCTTGAGACAACAGTGTCTGAATCAGCACACTCAATCTCTCAGCACCGGGTCCTGGCCTAAAAACCGTATCATTGCCGCGCAACAGACATGGATCTTCACCACCTTCTGAGGTATCAACACACCATGCCCCAGGTGAAAATCTATGTGTCCTTCCCAAGAGTTCTTTGTCAATCTTGTCCAGCACTGGATCATCCTTTGCAAACTTTCTGGCAAAGGGAGCATTGCTTTTAACCATTTTGTCAAAGTCCTTCATTGTCAATTTCATAGGATGTTGCTTTGGAGGAGTGTCCCAAGCAATGTAGTGAAGATCATGGCTTATTGCAGTGTGGCGAAATTCCTCAGTGTTGCAAATGACAGTGTGGAAATAACCCTCAGGAGAAGAGATAAAATTTGCATAATACATAAGAATAGTCCTTGGAAGGTTATCCCATCCCCATATACAGTACTCCATAAAGGATCTTGTTAGCACAACCCAAGCTGAACCTGTTTAGAGAAGCATATATACTAAATCAATAAATTCGATACAACAACAACACCAGCCTTATCCCACTAGGTGGGGTCGGCTACATGGATCAAACGACACCATTGAGTCCTATGATATATTCAATAGTGATAGATAAAAGAAATGGAGGGAGTACTAAATAGGTGCCAAAATTTCTAGGTTAACTAGACATTTAACAAACTTATATGTTTGGTTTAAGTTAATAGTAGTATAGCAATAAATGCATACAGAATTATGGATTATGGGTTATAGTTTCATATATACACCTACCTGTAAACAGTTTAAAAAGAGTTGGAAGTGTTCTTTTCTGAGTAGTCCATGCTATATCAGATTTCTTTGATAAGTAAAGGCCAGGATCGATAACAATTGGCCTTACTCTATGGCTCCTGAGGAAATAAACAGAAATATCAATATCAACTATCAGAATTCAAAGATGGTGAATAATTTACAGCTCCATTTGTTCTCCCTCCAAGATTGTATGAAAAATTAATGATTAACTTACAGTTTCCAACCAGCAATATGCGTATGCTCAATGAAATTGAGATCTCTCGACAGATTAGAGAAAACATGAAGTAAATCTGAAAAGACAGGAAACAAATATCATATAACTTCACAGAAGCGTTTAAACAAGGAACCTAATCATCTTATGATTCAAGCACAGTACATGAAGATATGTTCAAAATTGCTAAGATTATAGTACATAGATGTTTATTGCATTAGAAGATTCAAGTCAGAAAAAGATAAAGCCCCATCTGATAGCTATGGGGTTAAGAACAGCATATTGAAATCCCTTGCACTCTAGTCAATTGAGCTACAAAACCTAGCTTATTGATTTATTGAGACAACAAAACTCACTTGGAACTTGACAGATCGCTCAATAATTTGCATGAAACATATCGAACTTCCAACAAAAATGCAAGGACTCAACAATATCAAAGTAAAAAAAAAGTGGCATATATAAACTAAGATGATGAGGATTATTATTTTCACAATGTATTGTCATTAAGCACTTATTAGAGGAAACCACTCAACAAAACTATGATTTATGCCTGAATAAGACTGGAAGGAAGCTTAGAAAGAGAATTTGAAATTAGCAAAGTAGAATTGCAGACAAGAACACTAAACAAAACCCGGACTTAAAAACATGAGGAATGAACTACAATCATAAACCTACGCTTGCTAACCTCCTTTCTATTAAAGGCAACACGGAAGGTGAGTAAGGCCAAATCACGAATTCATTTATGAGAGGTAATAACCGGTGAATCTATAACGGTAATCGACAACAATATGATGATGGATGAAATTTAGTTATTGCCAATTTTACTAATCTTTTATGTCCTTGAAACAGTAGCAATCTAGACAAAAGAGAAAACAACAGCACCTAGGAATCACAAGCAAACTACAAATCTTTCCCTTTTACTTGACAGGCATTCTATGTTTACCAAGTTTCTTGAAGTTGTAGAAGCACATTATGTCAACACAAGAAAGAAAGTAGTAGTTTATGCAAGCATTTTGACTAGAAAAACAAAAGTAACATCAAATAAGCTACCATGGAAAGGACAAGTTTCTAACCATCCTGTGTCACAAGAGGGTAATCCGAGGCGCTGAGGTTTATAAACCAGTCCCAATCCGAGCTCTCCTTCAGTAATATTGCTATAGCTTGGAGTGTACAAGCAATCATAGTAGAACCCTTGTAAGTCACCAAATTGGATTGTGACATAACACGTACATTCTCTACCTCACGAAATGTCGGATCGCCTTTCACTGCATTTGCCAATTCCAATCTTTCCCGTGGCGGTGCCTCGAGATCCAAATGCAGGATATACTGATTTCTTGGGTGATAAACTGCCTGCAATGTCCTCATCATCCTTTGACTATCACCTTTTGTGCCTGAAATAAGATATGCCAACCTAGGTGGCTCCATTTTCTGAACCACATTGGCATTAACCTGCCTTTCGAAATCTGATTCCACAAAATAAAAATACAAACAAACTGGCAAAAAACGGTATAACCCATTTCCTATCACTGAATAATCTTCCTGAATGAGAACTAACATTTTTCCTCATATTCTATTTCAGCAGTTATGAATCAAAATCCAAATTTGAAACTGTTCACCCTTGTCGGCAAGAACCAAGATCTCTATAAGATGGAAACCAAAAAAGCAGCACCCCACAAATCTTTAGCTGATAATATTACAATGATGAGTTTGGTGGCAAACCCAACCAACCCAAAAATCAATCTTCTTTAAGCTTAATGGCTAACAATTAAGCTAATTTTAATGCAGGATAAGACATGGTTTTCAATTAAAGATGCTAAATTTACATCAACAATAATCCTCACCAAACGTTTTGATTTCGGAGTTGGGACCCATCTTCATGAAGGAATGGGGTCAAACCTGTTTATTACTGCCTCACTAGAAAGTTAGCAACTTTTGATTGAAGGGCGTAAGAGGGTGAATGAAAATCTACCCTTCAGTGTGTACTATAACTTCGAAAACTTCAGTTCAGATTTCACCTGCGAGCCATTAATGCAGCTTGTTCATATTTTCGTACACTTATTCTCCCTCCCTTTTCTGGATACTGCTTCAGCAAACAGTGCTCAAGATCTATTTGTTTGAAACATAACAGGAAATTCGCTTGGAGTGCAAGTTTGAGTTGAGTTGGTGTTCAATTGAGGATAGAGAAAAAAAGAATCCAAACTCAAAAGAATATTGAGAAATGAAATTTTTCTTAAATAAATTAAAGGACAAGTTACGAATATAATGGTTAACAAGACAAATTTCTCATATTATAACGTTTTAATATAGGAGATAAAATTACGTTTTTTGTATATCTATAAAAAGTAAAAACTGCCATATAGGATATAGTGGTTTCTAATTGAATAAATTGACGGTTTCTGAATAAATTATACAATCATTACACTTTAAATAATTATGAATTTTAATTTTAATCTTTCATGTTAAAGAATGTTCGTCTAAACCAAAAACTAAGTGAATATATCTAAATTCCAAGTAAGAATGTTAATACTTAATATTTGAGTTATAAGTAGATATCTATCTCGTCTATTGAAGTGGAGTACAATTTGACTATTCGTACCTTTTATTTGACTAATCTATTAATAATTTGTCGTGTTTATGATGATTTCTCAGTTCTCATAATTTACCATTGTTAGTATCAATTACTAGTGATCAAATTACTAAAAGATTATAAAAATTTTAACATGAAAATTTATATTAAGTGTTTAAAAAAAATACAAATTGAAGTCATCAGTATTGACAAGAATAAGAAGATTGAAGTTGATATGTTAACTCAAAGTTTGAATAAGATATATTTTTTATTTTTAATATTTGTGATTTTTTAAATATTTTTAATATTTAATTTTATTTAATTTTATTTTTAACATTTTTTATTTGTATCAAAATTACAAATATTAGGATGGGATAAAAAACATACTTTATTTTCTCAAGATCTTAATCAATTTAAACTCTATTGGTACAAATGTGAAGCACCACCTTATGCATATTAAAAGCAGAAAAGACAAGAAAAAATATTTGAATTAAAGTTAAATATAAGTTGTAAAAAGAATATAAAATCTTCAAGAATTAAAAAGCAAGTACTAAATTAAATGCAAATTATTTACTACTAATTCTATTTTTAAGCATTAAGAATATTAGTCATTAGGTACTTATGTTTACTTATAAATAGATGTTAGCATATGATATAGTTTTTAAGTAAAATATGTATGTATTATTGTTTGCTATATGTATTAATATTATAGTTGTTTTTTCTTCTTAAGTTATTATTATGTTATTTTTAAAAAATATATTTATTAAAATTATGTTAAATTATTGTTGAGGTGTCTATGTGAATGAATAATTATTAACAGTTTAATTATGAAATTTATATTTACAGTATTCATAATTAGCTGTATCTGTATCTGTATTCTCTTGATTGATATATGAGAAGTGAGGATTCGAAATTAGGGTTATTAGTCTTTTAAATTAGTCTGTGTCAATACATGAATTATAGAACTCTTGATTGAGACGTGTCTGTTCCATAATTCCTTCTTTAAAATAATAATAGGTTAGTGGGAGAGTTAGGACTCAGGACAAGTGTTGATTAGTATCCCCATTATTAAAAGGACAGCCGATTCTTCCAACAAATTGTTATTTTGTGGACTATTCTAGTATTGTTAAAAGAAATGAATTATTATTATTATTATTAGGACACTTCACTTCGTCAAGTAGGAAAGAATTATTCATGGTTTTTTTTGGTGGGAAGAATTGCTCACATCTTGTCTAAGTCCAATAACTATAGCCTATAGGGCCTCCATCAAACAAAAATCTAACCCAATAAAAAAAGCAAACTGTCCTTACTAAAAAGTTTTAGCACGATGGTTCATCATCTCCTCTCTTAATCAAGATATTGAAAATTTAAATCACATCCTTAACACTGTACAAATATGTAGTAAGCTTCGGTATCTAAATGATTAGGTTGAACTAATTAATAGATTAAATTGAAAAAGTAAAAAGATAATGTGTACAGAATATAAAATCTACTTTAAATAGTTGAAATAATGCTTTGAAAAACATGAAATTATTGTGATAAGTATAAGATAAATGCCTATTTAATATGAGCTGCCTCAATTTTTCTATAGTGAAATGTCATGTTACAAAAAAAAATTTAATAAAAGTGAAAAAAGAAGGCTCTATACATGTATAAATAAGAGTTTGTTTTGAACCAATACACACTACAATAATATATAAAATTTTTTCTTATTCTATATCTCTCCATAGGTTTTAAGTTGCAATACATATATGAATTACTTCTATTATTAGAATGAAATCATTATACCGGTGAATATTAATACTAGAGTCTTTTATTTATATTTTTTTATTTTATATTTGTTATATCTTCCTTATTTATTTATTTTACAACACATTATTAGCATGAGACTCTGATCAAATTTTAGGAAGACATAAGTAATAAATTTTCATTATGTCAAAACTCTCTCATCTTGAATTTAATTCTCTTGATATATCTGAAAATAACTACTTATCATGGATACTAGATGTCGAAATTCATCTTGATTCAATAGATCTAGGAGATACCATTAAGGCTGAAAATAATACATCCCAAAAGGATAAAACCAAAGCCATAATTTTCCTTCGTCGTCATCTTGACGAAAGATTAAAAAGATAAATATCTCACGCTAAAAGATCCTGCAAATCTGTGGAAAAACCTTGAAGAAAGGTATAATCATCAAAAGACAGTGATACTTCCTCAAACTCGATATGAGTGGACGCACTTACGTCTATAGGATTTTAAATCCATAAATGAATATAATTCAATAATGTTCCAAATTACCTCACGAATAAAATTATGTGGGGAAAAGATAACTAATAATGATATGTTAGAGAAAACTTTCTCGACCTTCCATACCTCGAATGTGCTCTTGCAGCAGCATTATCAAAAAAAAGAATTTAAAAATATTCTGAGCTAATTTCTTGCCTTCTTGTTGCTAAACGTAACAATGAATTGCTTTTAAGAAATCATGAAGCGCGTCCAGCTGGCGCCGCTCCATTTTCTGAAGCAAATCCGACAAATCATAACCTCAAAAGAGATAAATGACAAGATTTTGGCAACAAGGAAAATTATGTAAGGAAGAAAAATTATGTTCACAAAAAGGATCTCACCAGAAGTGGAATAAAGAAAGAAACAATGGGCAAAATAAATCAACACAGCATAAATATTTCCGTTGTGGTGGAAAAGGTCATTGGTCGCGTGCCTGTCGTACCCGAGACATCTAGTTGATCTTTATCAAGCATCTTTGAAAAAGGACGACAAAGGAAAAGAGACAAATTTTGTTTCAAAGGATATTGTTGAAAATTACACAATTTATTATGAACTATCTGATTTCTTTGAGGACCATGAAAGAAATATTAGTCATTTGATCAATGATGGAATAGTTTAATATGTAGGTTTATTAAGTACTCATGTAAATAAATAAGGTAAGAAACTTCTTGTTAAGTTTTATTTTGAATTTCAAGTATGATGTATATAAATAATATTTAATAAAATATTTATATTTATAAATTTTAAAATTACTAAATGTGTCAAGTTCTAAAATAATAAATAATACTATGTACAGTATTTTTTAGAAAAACAATCAAGAAAATAATTTTACTGCGCATATACTTTTACTCATTTTATTATTATTTGTCTTTGAATAAAATTGCAAGGATATATAATGAAGATGCTTACCTTGTGGATAGTGCAAGTTCGCACACCATTCTCAAAAGTAATATATAATTTACTCATCTTGTGCCAAAAGAATAATATGGTAATACCATTATTGGTTCAGATAACGTGATAGAAGACTCCGGAAGAGCTATAATTTTGTTTTTTGGAGGAACAAAATTCAGAATAAATAATGCACTATTGTCTACTAAGTCTCTAAGGAACTTGTTGAATTTTAAAGATATTCGCCGAAATGGATATCATATTGAAACAATGAATGAGGGAATTCATGAGTACTTATATATCACAACTCATGATTCAAATAAAAAGGTTATATTAAAAAAGTTACCTTCACTTTCATCTGGATTATATTATACTAAAATTAGTGCAATTGAATCACATGCCATTGTAAATCAGAAGTTTACTAACCCAAATGAGTTCATAACTTGGCACGATCGATTGGGTCATCTTGGAACAATCATGATGCGAAGAATTATTGAAAACTCTCATGGACATTCACTAAAGAACTAGAAAATTCTTAAATCTGGTGAATTTTTTTTGTGCTACATGTTCTCAAGAAAAACTAATTTTAAGGCCATCACCAGTGAAGATTGGATTTGAGTCCCCTGAATTTCTAGAAAGGATCCAAGGCGATATATGTGGACCTATTCATCCACCATGTAGATCTTTTAGATATTTTATGGTCCTAATAGATGCATCTTCGAGATGGTCACATGTATGCTTATTGTCTTCTCGCAACCTGGCGTTTGCGAGATTACTTGCTCAAATTATTCGATTAAAAGCACAATTTTCAGAAAATCCAATCAAAGTAATTTGTCTTGATAATGCTGGTGAATTTACTTCCCAAGCCTTTGATGTTTATTGTATGGCTAACAGAATAAGCGTTGAGCATCTAGTAGCTCATGTTCACATGCAAAATGAGTTAACAGAATCACTTATTAAACACCTCCAATTAATTGCTAGACCCTTACTTATGAGAACAAATCTCTTACCTCTGTTTGGGGCATACTAGTTTACATGCTGCAGCACTTATTCATATGAGGCCAACAAGTTATCATCAATTCTCTCCTCTAAAATTAACTTTTGGCCAGCAGCCAAACGTTTTTCATTTAAGGATACTTGGGTGTACGATATATGTTCCTATTGCACCACCTTCTCGCGCCAAAAAGGGACCCCAAAGAAAATTGGGGATATATGTTGGATATGATTCTCCCTCTATAGTGAGGTATCTTGAGATACAAACTGGAGAAGTATTTAAAGTCCGATTTGCAGATTATCATTTTGATGAATCAAAATTTTCAACATTAGGGGGAGAGAATAAGCTTCCTGAAAAGGAATTTAATTGGAATGCATCATCCTTGATGCATTTAGATCCTCGATCAGGACAATGTGAACTAAAATTTAAAAAGATTATACATTTGCAAGGAATAGTAAATGAATTGCCTGATACATTTTCTGATACAAAAAGGATAACTAAATCCTATATACTAGCTGAAAATGCTCCAATTCGAATTGATGTCCCAGTCGGACAAATGGCTACCGAAACAAATTCACATTAGAAGCGTGGTAGGCCTGTCAATTCCAAAGATAAAAATCCTCGAAAAAGAAAAGAGGTAAATACTATTCCTGTTAAAAAAATAAAGACATCGTAAAGGCACATGCAATTGTCCAAAATTCTGATATAGTTTTGACGCCAGACGATGTTCAGGTACCTGAAAATTGTGAAAATGACGAGATCTCAATAAATTATGTCTTTACAGAAGAAAAATGCGACCGAAATAAGACAATTGTCAATAAAATATTTGCATATAATGTAGCATTAAATATCATGCATGAAAGTAAGGGTCTTGAGCCAAGAACAGTCGAAGAATGTTGACAAAGGAATGATTGGCCAAAATGAGAAGAAACTATGAAGGTTGAGTTAGACTCACTTGCAAAACGTGAAGTCTTTGGACCTGTAGTCCGTACACTAGAAGATGTAAAACCTGTTGGATACAGATGAGTATTTGTGAGAAAACGAAGTGAGAAAAATGAAGTTGTACGTTACAAAGTTCGACTTGTGGCACAAGGTTTATCACAAAGGCATGGTATAGATTATAAAAAAACATATTCTCTTGTAGTAGATGTAATAACATTGCGTTATTTGGTCATTTTATCCGCATACCATAAACTACATATCCATCTAATGGATGTAGTAACAACCTATTTATACGGATCATTAGATCGTGATATCTATATGAATGTCCCTGAATGACTAAAGATATCTAAACCATCCAATGAATTCGCAGGGATTATACACAGTCAAATTGCAAAGATCTTTATATGGTCTAAAGCAATCTGGACGAATGTGATATAATTGTATTACTGAGTATCTGGCTAAAAATAGATTTAAGAATGATGATATCTATCCATGTATTTTCATAAAGAAATCTGCATCTGGATTCATTATAATTGCTGTGTACGTTGATGATTTAAATATCATTAGAACCCCTGAAGAGATTCCAACAACTATAAAAGCTCTAAAAAAGAGTTTGAAATGAAAGATCTAGGAAAGACTAAATTTTGTTTCGACCTACAGATCGAGCATACAAAAAATGAGATCTTTATTCATCAAACAACATACACAAAAAAGATCTTGAAGAGATTTTATATGGATAAGTCACATTCATTAAGTATCCCAATGATCGTAAGATCTTTAGATGTGGAAAAGGGTCAATTCCGTCCTAAAGAAGAAAATGGAGATATTCTTGGTCCTGAAATACCATATCTTAGTGCCATTGGAGCGCTAATGTATCTTGCTAATAATACACGACCCGATATATCATTTACTGTGAATTTATTAGCAAGGTATAGTTCCTCTCCAACCAGAAGACATTGGAATGGAATCAAACAAATCTTTCGATATCTTCATGGAATGATTGATATGTGATTGCTTTATCTATATAGATCTAAGTCACAATTAGTTGGCTATGCAGATGCGGGATACTTGTGTGATCTACACAAAGAAAGTTCTCAAACAAGATACCTATTCACGTATGGTGACACAGCTATATGATAGAGGTCCACGAAACAGACGATGGCAGCAACCTCCTCTAATCATACTGAAATACTAGCGATACATGAAGCAAGTCGCGAGTATTTTTGGCTCAGGAGTTTGATCCAATATATTCTGTTATCATGTGGACTGATTGATCATAAGATAGCTCCAACTGTTCTGTTTGAAGATAATACAACATGCATTGCTCAACTTAAGGGTGGATACATCAAAGGTGATAGAACAAAGCATATTTCTCCTAAATTCTTCTTCACTCATGACCTTCAAAATCAAGGAACAATTGATGTCCAATAAATCCGCTCAAGTGATAATCTGTCAGATTTATTTACAAATTCACTCCCAAAATCCTCCTTTAAAAGATTGGTACATCAGATTGGAATGCGCCGATTCTGAGATATTAAATAATGCCAATAAGAGGGGGAGACTGTACTCTTTTTTCCATGGTCAGGTTATTTTCCATTGAGTTTTTCTTGACAAGGTTTTTAATGAGACAGTCCACATCACAAAGGATTTTGTACTCTTTTTTCTTCACTAAAGTTTTTTTCCATTGGATTTTTCTTTAGTAATATTTTAATGAGGCAAATCCTAAATGGTCATCCAAGGGCGAGTGTTGTGATAAGTATGAGATGGATGTCCATTTAACATGGGCGGCTCAACTTTTCTATAGTGAAATGCCATGTTACCAAGAAAAATTACATTTAATGAAAGTGAAAAAAGAGGACTCTCTGCATTTATAAATAGGAGTTTGCTCTGAAGCAGTACACACTACAATAACATATAAAATTCTCTCTCTTTCTCTATCTCTCCGTAGGTCTTAAATTGCAATACTTATATGAATTACTTCTATTATTATTGTGAGATAATTATATTGGTGAATATCAATACTAGAATCTTTTATTTACATTTTTTTATTTTATATTTATTATATCTTCCTTATTTATTTATTTTACAATAGAAATACATTAAACTAGTTGACTTTTTATCCCTTTATACAACCGTAATTTAAAAAAAAGTGCATTTTCTTTAAGGTATAATAAGTAAGCATATAAATATCCAAGTTTTATAAGAATCGACCCATTATAAATCATTATTATATCTATAATTATATAAAGATATTAATAAACAAGTGGCTGATTTTTTATAATATAAAAAAGGGATAAGTACTTTTTTCGTCCCCAAGGTCTGGGGTCAAAATCAATTTCATCCCTAATCTTTTTTTGTTATTAAAATCATCCTCAATATTTACAAACACATTAAAATCGTCCTCCCCCCTCCATCTACGAAAAATTTTGGACACATTTACCCTTGAGGGTCCCTAACGCTTTGTTTTTTCATTCCCGCGAAAGGCATTCACTATCTCATTTGTCATTACACACTTCAAAGGTGATGTTTCATGTTCATTGATGCCCTAGCAGTGGTCTGTCATCACTGGAGGAGTATCAGAACTGCATTTGGACGTCGTTAGCAATGGTGAGGAAGGAGGTCGAACCGGCATTGTCATCGCTATTCAGGTATGTATGCAGCATTTGTTACGGTTGTTTTTCGAGTTTGAAGGTAATAATGTTTGAACTGATTCTTTTAGTATCCTAAAACTGCGAGGTTTTGATTTACATTTTTTTTGTCTCTTTAAGAAATGGGAAGTTTCACTCTGACTGTTTACCATGGGGTCGATTCGGATATGAAGATGGGACGTTGCGGTATATAGGGAGACAAAAGACACTCATTGAAGATGTTGAGAGTGATTGCTGGTCTGTATTTGAGGCATATGCGGAGCTAAGGCAGTTTGGGTACTCAAAGGAGAACATTTCAGCTCTGTGGTATAAGGATCCAGCAAATGAATGGTTAGAGAAGGCTCTGAAATTATTTGCTACGGATAAAGATGCACTTAAAATGTGCAGAATAGCAAACTTGAGGGGCCATGTTGAGGTGTTTGTGGTGCATGTGGTTGAGGATGCAGAAGAATTTTCTGAAGCTGGGTTTATTGATGTTGGATGCCAAGCAGAGGACAATCCCAGTAATCAGTTGGTGGTTTATGAGGGTGAACAAGGTCAAGAGGTAGAAAATGATTATGTACAAGTAGGTAATGAAGGAGATAACTTAGAAACAGATGTGGCTGCTGAAAATGAACGGGATGAGACAAATAGCAATGATGACAGCGATGATGAGGAGTTTATTCCATTTGATCTTGAGGTTGATAGTGCTGACGACATTCATTTTACAGATAGTGAAGAGAAATATGATGATGAGAGTGGGTTTGAGGAAGATACAAGACCCAAGGATAGTGAGAGGGTTGATAAAGGCAAAGGGGTTATGAATGGCGATTTTAGTGATGAGGAAAGCTTCAACAGCGATGAAGTGGATTTGGAGTATGAGGTTGGTGTTGGTTCAGATGATGAGGAAGGACAAGGGGAAGATAACAATGAGACAAGGAGCTATCCAATTCATAAGGATGTTAAAGACATGACTAGTTACAAGTGGGAGGTGGAAACATTTTTTGCTTCAAAAGAGGAATTTAAAGACACTGTAACGTCGTATGCAGTACAAACAAGAAGGGGACTCAGGTATGCGAAGCTTGATTTGGTTAGAGTGAGGGCTGTTTATCAGCTTGGTTGTCCTTTTTGGTTATATGCTGCTCAGATGAGAGAGGAAGTAACTTGGCAACTTCGGTCCATGAACCTTAAGCATACCTGTGGCCAGTCGCATAAGGTTGGGATAATGCATACTTCGTGGCTAAGTAGAGCTTTTAAGAAGAAGGTGGAACATAATCCGAAGGTTAAGATCAAGGAATTGGTGAACAAGGCACAAAGGAAGTGGAATCTGACAGTTACCACCTCAATGGCAACTAGGTTAAGGCAAGCTGCGTTGGATGACATACAGGGAGAGTATAGGAAGTAGTACAAGAGGATTACTGATTATTGCTCAGAGTTGCTACGTGCTAATCCAGGATCATCAGTGACGCTCAAGGTACAGAGGTCTCCTGATTTTGAGATTGAGCAGCAACACTCATCCTTGAACAACTACTGCATATTTCAAAGACTTTATGTATGCCTAGACGCTTGCAAAAAAAGCTTTCTGCACTGTAGGAAGTTCATTGGGCTAGATGGATGCTTTCTGAAAACACCTCGGAGGGGGGGGCAGCTGCTGATTGCTATAGGTTGGGACCCCAATGATCAAATGCTTCCTATCGCCTATGCCGTTGTGGAGTCAGAGACGAAAGATACCTGGACTTGGTTTCTGAAGCTGCTAATTGATGATTTCGGGTCTGAGACAATTGGCAGGGCAACCTTCATGAGTAATTAGCAAAAGGTAAATAATAATTGTGTTAAATTGAATTAATATACTCAATTGACTCTGACTATTAACATACTTATGCATGGACAATTTTACCTCCCTTTGATAGGGTTTACTGCCAACTTTTGATGAAGTAATCCTAGGTGTAGATCATAGGTTTTGCATGCGCCATCTATACAGCAACTTCAGAAAAAAGTTTTCGGGACTGCAATTGAAGCAATTGATGTGGAGGTGTGCAAAGGCTACACACGGGAAGGATTGGGAGAGAGAGATGGCAGTGGTCCGAGCGGTTAATGTGGATGCTCACAGGCATCTAAACTCTATTCCTCTTAGATTTTGGAGCAGGTCCAGGTTTAACTTCCATTCAAAATGTGATACTCTTGTAAACAATATGTGTGAAAGCTTTAATGGTGCAATATTAGAGTCTAGGAAAAAGCCCATTATTACTATGCTAGAAGAAATTAGGGTGTACCTGATGAGTAGATGGGCTGTTAATAGAGAAAGGATTCAAAAATTCAATGAAACAATTTTACCTCGAATTAGGAAGAAGATTGAGAGAAAAGGTAGGGCAGCCGGTGAGTGGAGGCCTTACTGGTATGCTTCACAGACTTATGAGGTTGTTAATGGGTTGAGCAAATATGCTGTTGATTTGTCTCTTTCGTGAGTGTTCATGTAGGAAATGGTAGCTAAGTGGAATTCCATGCACACTGCCATCAGCTGCATAAACTTCAAGGGTCTTGAATTGGATTCATATGTGGATGACTGCTACAAGAGATAGGCCTATGTCAAGTGTTATGAATCGGTTATCAACCCTCTCAATGGCCCAGATCTGTGGGAGCACACTAACTTCGATGATATCATGCCACCACCCTATCGAAAGCCTAGCCATAGACCAGTGGAAAAAAGGAAAAGAGGACCTAATGAATCAGAGGCTAGATGCCAGACTCACTTGTCCAGGAGGGGGCAGATACAGAGGTGCTCAAATTGTGGAGCATCAGGCCACAAGAGAGGAAGATGCAGCAATCCCCCCTCCCTGTAAGTTCATTTCTCCATATGTATGTTAGGATTTTATTGCAATGTTGTTGCTGCATGTTATCTGTCTCCTTGTTTCTGTATTGCAGGCCCAACCTCCTAAAGAATCTGCTGTGAAGAAAACTAATGGAGGAAGGAAGAGATCAATTTCACAACCTGCTGTGTAATCTGCTACCAGAGGGAGGAAGAGGTCTAAACCCATAGGAAACTCATTATCACAGCCCCAACCAGGCACCAGATCAACACCTATAACCAGGTCCAAGTCATCCCATTCCCAGCCCATTCCCAAGCCCACAACACATGCATCTAGGCCCAAGACAACACCAGCAGCTAATCCTCAGTGAAGGCCCAAGATGAAGCCCATCAGAAGCTCAACACAATCATCACCAGCTGCCAAGGAGAAGGGTACATATAGTTCAAGCCAACCAGTTATGAACAAAGTCTCCTTCACTCACAACATTGCACTACATGTTTCTCCAAGAAAGTTGAGGCTGATGGCAAAACTGCCTCCAAGGGATTGGGAAAAACTTTAAGGCTTTTTTAGAGACTGCTTAAGTTGTTAGCTTGTTAATGTAGAGCTAAATTGATCATAATGTATGGTTGTGAGATTTCATTTTGATTGCAACTTATTAGATACTCTTTATGCTTAATGTTGTGTAAAAGTGAACATAATTACTCTTGTTTAGTTCTAACACAACTGTCATCTGCTTTAATGAATGGTTTAAGCTTATTACCCTTGGTTTGTTAATGAATGAAGTCACATAGTTGTGTTTTGATGTATCTGTTACTGGTTTCATTCTGATATTGAGCAAGTATTACATACTAAATATTATGCATTATTAAACCAGGTCATAGTTTACCATTTATGTTGACACAATTCTTCAGTCATAATTCTGGGCAACCATATCCATTTTCATTACTAATTTCTTGTGAAATTACAGACACACACCATCACTTACATACACATACACTAACCTACAAAAAACAGTTTTATTAACACAAAATCTATCCAACCACATCAGCAGACTTTAATTACATAAAGTAGATTTCAATGCCTAAGTACAAACTAGCTAAAATTGCCCTATTTCCTACCCTACTTTCATCAACCCATTTTTAGAGGTAGCAAACAAGGTAAACCCTGCTTGTGATTTAACGAAACTTGAAGCCAGCAAAATAAACAACCAACCCAGCCAACCATGCCCAACATTGCAGCAACCTTCAACTTCCACTCAGATGCCTTCACGGCTGCCTTCAGGGCTACAACTTTCCTCTTCAACCTTGCAACATGCGGATCTTTGCTTTCAGCTTCTGAATCTGCCCAACGAAAAAACTGACACTCATCTTTAACCTACATGATCCCACCATAGTCAGTGCCCAGCAGAAACAAAATGTCAGGGTCACCTGAGAACAATAAAACATGAACGCACCTCATAGTAGACGCAGCCCCAAAATCAGCGACCTGGGTTTTTTTTGGTTCCCAAAACTCGTAACACTGGTCTCTCTCCATGCCCACAAAGAAGCCCCATCTTCTGCGCAGACCCCCTGGTCCGAGACGACCTTGAGCTCTCCGACGCCATGGCTGCACTGGATCCCTAACCCTAGCACACGCTTTATGATTCTGTTTTGGGGGTGAGGTTTTTAATTAAAAATAAAACTTAATTCTCTTAATCAACTACCGGTAACAACCTCAGGGGTAAATGTGTCCAAAATTTTTCGTAGAGGGGAGGGGAGGACGATTTTAATGTGTTTGTAAAGATTGAGTCTGATTTTAATAACAAAAAAAGATTAGGTACGAAATTGATTTTGACTATTTATTAGTGTTTTTAGTAGAAATAGGTGCTTTTGGGGTATTTGCAGATAGTTGAACATGTCATATGAACAACATTAACATATGGAGTGCGTGCTGACTTAGCACGTGGAGGGCATGCTGCCACCATGGAGAGGGCGTGCTGACTCAGCACGTGGGGGCATGTTGACGACGTATCGCTCTCTGATTCGATAGTGATGCAACACGTGGTCTACGTGTTGAATGTTCTCCCTATATAAGGTAAAGCTCGGTACTATTTCATTACGAAGAGAATAGTTGTTTGAGTGTGTTTCTAGTGTGATGGAGGGTATCGCAAATTTGATAGTATATCACAACGGTGAGATTATGCGGAATACTCATGAGGGAGTGATCTTTTCGTGTGAGAATCCATTTTTGTTTGTGATTCCATGCACTATGACATTCATGGAGTTTCAGAACGGTCTCTGTCAAAGCATGGAGAACGATATGTTGAATAAAGTGAGCAGTATTCTGTACTGGAATCCTGTTATAGTTTTTGGTGGTCTAATACAGTTTGATATTATGCCGATCATTGATGAAATGAGTATGAAAAATATGTTCCATATTCACTGACAGACTCAGGTGCGACAACCAAAGATTGAGTTAGATATTGAGTTTGAAAATGTAGAGCAGATGTGATTCAAAATGATTCAGATATAGAAGATGATAGAGTTGAAGTGTATGAAGGAATGAATAGTAATAACGAAGAGGACTTCGAAGCTACTTATGAAGCTAGCAATGAAGATGAGAATGGTGATATGGGAGGTGAGGCAGTAGTGGAGAATGTAGTAGTTCCTCCCGCAATTAGTCAACCAATGGACGTTCCACTTTTTATGCGTAACTTAGATCTTGACACCATGCATGCACTGACATTCCCCGAATATGCAAACATAGGTGCGTGATGAGTGAATAATATGTTTTTCTTAATTTATATTTTGGATGGATCAATGAGTGATGATTTTGTTTTGTGTAGGTGTTGTTGATCCTGAAGACGAGGAGTTCAGGATCGAAATGAAATATAGTTCTAGAAAGCCGATCGTCACAGCAATTCTCTAGAGTAGTCGACTACAATGTATATGAGTCTAAGTCACAAACGTTCTATGCAAAATGCAAGATGTATGGGCATGGGTGCGACTGGCTTATCCGAGCCAGCTTGATAGGAAAAAAAGGTTGTTGGGAGATACACAAATACAACGATAGACACACATGCACCATGGGAACGATTTTACAGGATCATTCCAAGTTAAGACTCGGACACAGTTGCTAAGGCAGGCCATTGGTTGAGACCGACCCGTCCATCAAGGTGAAATCTATAATTGCGGTAGTTTAGTCAAGGTTTAAATTACACCATCAGTTACCAAAAGGCTTGGTTGGTAAAGCAGAAGTCTATGGTCAAAGCTTTTGGTGGTTGAAAAGATTCTTATTAAGCTTTGCCATTGTGGTTCTCGGTCATGGTTGGGAAAATGCCTGCCTCAATTGTCCAAATAGAAACACGACCCATGTATAACGGGAGTGAGGAGCTGAACGGTGTCAAGATAATTTACCGCATATTTTGGAGTTTCAATCCATTCATTAGAACGTTCAAGCATTGCAAGCATCTGGTTCAAGTTAACGGTACACACCTTTACGAAGAATACAGAGGTGCACTTTTGGTTGTTGTTGCACAAAATGAAAACCAAAACATTGTGCCTATCGCTTTTGCCCTCGTGGAGGGAAAAACCGCTGATGCGTTACACTTTTTGTCAATAAAATAATCACATTATAACAAAATATTAAAAAAATTTACATGTTCATATTTATATTATTTCTTTGTTTATTAATTATAAATATAAAATTAAATAAAATAATAATATATTGAAAAAATAAAAATATTATCCGATAATAATTTAATATTTATTAAATTAAATCATTACAAATTTTAATAACATAATAATTTTAAATACAAAAAAAATATTAAAATAACAATTCTATATCATCATATGATGCTAACACAAAAAGTAATATCAGTTAAAATTTAAAAAATTAAATTACAAAAAAAAGTAAATTTATCAACTTACATATCTGGATGATCCAAATAATTGATAATATGTTTTTTGAGTGCTGTATAATTACGTATTATTTTTTATTAATACAATCTAATTATTTCTTTTCATGTATAATCACTTTTTTTGTCACACTACTAACCTTATTTTTCTTCTCCACTTCAGCTCTCTTCTCTACAATGAATATATAATAGGAGAGGATTGAGTTCTATTTAAAGAGTTTCACCCCTGCATCACTAGTTCCCAGTGAAAGGAGTTGTTCTCTATATGCAGATTAGCTTCAACACACCTTCTTCGTATTGAAAGAACATCTACAGTTCCTCGAAAACGTGTAAATCTCTGAAAAAGCTGAGAAAAATCTCCGATGTAACATGCCTCCCACGTGTTGGCAAGGTGCTTCTACGTCTGTGGCGAATCATCTCTGGCAACGCTACGCCTCTCGCGTTACGCCACGCTCTCCACGTATTGAGAGCTGCATCTACAAACAAACAAAATACTCTCAATATCAATATTGGATAAATACATCATACTGCATTTTATAGTCTAATTTTTTTTATATGATTCACAAATGTGAGTTACGCTGGTTTATGGAGATTGAGGGTGATTTACACTATTGTGACGGCGTAACCTTTTGGAATTTAGGAGGGGATGAAATCGAACCATCCGATTTCTTGCAGACAGAAAGGAACACAAATCGGACGGTCCGATTTGTGTGAGCAAGAGTCATGAAATCAAACCCACCGATTTCTTGCTGATTAAGTTTTTTAAATCAGATGGAACACTAATCGGACCCAGTGATTTGTTGCTGGCTAAATTTTTTTCAAATTAGATGGAACACTAATCGGACCCAGCGATTTGTGTTGCATGAAAAATTTTAATTGGTAGCCTGCGGTCGGACCGTCCGATTTAATTATTCATGCATACATAAACCAAAGAAATCATAGAACCCCCATTTCTTCTTCTTTAGCGTGAGTTTCTGCATTCAGCTAATGTTCTTTCTCTTCTCTCATTCTTCTCCATTTCTGTAGAATAAATTATACTGAGATTGAGAGTATTTAAACACGTATAGTATTATGGATGATAGAGTTGTGTTGAAAATTTATTGTTACGGACAGATTTTATTACAAACATATGAGGGAGTTCAATTTGTATGTGAAAATCCATTAGATGTTGTTATTTTGTTCACATTGTCATTGGAGGAATTAAAAGGTGTGATTTGTGAGAAGATAGATTCTCAAATATCTAGGAGAGTATCATGTATTTTGTACAAGTATCTTTTACTTGTGTTTGGTGGGTTCGTTCAATTTCAGACCAAATACGTGACGGATGAAATGAGTATGCATGAAATGTTTTCAATGTATATTGAAAATTGCCACCGAATGTCGTGCATCGAGTTGTATATTGAGTTCGAGCAATCTAATATTGAATTGGAAGATTATAATAGTGATAGCGAGGAGGAATTTGAAAGTAACTATGAGATCGTTGGTCCAGGTGAAGACGAAGATGGAGCTGACGGCACTATGAACGTAGATGTGGCGGAGGTTGCAAATGCACTAGCAAATCCGCATCCGTTTCAGGAGCCTTCTTTCATGCGGTCGTTGGATTTGGAAGCCATGCATGCATTGGAGTTTCTCCAATATAGGAATGCAGGTATGTAATTTGTGGCCGTACCTATCATGTTACAACACATGCAGAGTGCAACTAATCAAATAGAAATTCAGCATCAATCTACAACACATGCAGAGTGCAACTAATGAAATATAAATTCATCATCAATATACAACACTACCAGAGTGGAACTAATCAAATACAAATTCATTATCAATAAAAATTCATAATAGATATTTTACTTTACCTGCACTAGGCGCTGGATCATCATAGCGGTCTTCATCATTTTGACCGGTCGGCTCATCATCGACATCATCGTCGTCCTCAGCATCCTCTGAATCATTCTCATCCTCATCCTCATCCTCATCCTCATGGTCCCCATCACTCTCCGGATGGTCTACTAGGTAGTCATCAGTCTCATCATCAACTGCCTTATTACTCTCCTAAATTAGACTTATTGGAATATGCCTAGAGTTTCCACTCTGTATAATCCCTCCCGCAGCTTCAGCACTCCTACTCGAGTCAACAGACATTCTGCCTCCAGAATTATCAGAAGAAGTGTGATCACGAGGTATCAAATCCAATGACCTCCTAACTGGAGTAATACCACCCGAATGTGTCAGCTGGTCGGTGAAAATGTCAGCATAATTACCTGAATGTGATTGACCTGGTCCCGGAGCCATGAAACTAAGCAGCTGGCTGAATGAAGCTTGCTTCCTTGCCTCAAATTGTGGACCACCCCAATATTGTTGATGGACCGGGACTGACGGTGAAAAATAATCAGACGGATGCGTGTGAGGAACATCTGGTGCAAAATACTCAACCTCCTGTTGTGCCGGTGGCGGTGGAGGTGGCGGTGCCGGTGCTGCTGGTTATTGCTGTTGATTCTCCTTATTATGAACTGGGGGACCTTTTGGATTCTCTTGAACTACAAGGTCCGACAATTGCAAGTGGGCACCAAATGCTCCTCGGTACCTGGTGCAGAATTTCTAACCACACTACTAACCGGCAAGTGCACCGGGTCATGCCAAGTAATACCTCAGGTGAGTGAGGGTCGATCCCACGAGGATTGATGGACTAAGCAACAATGGTTAATTAATTTACTTAGTTAGGCAAACAGAAAATAATGTTTGAGAGTTCAAAGACATTAAACAATAGAAAGAATAATAAAGAAAGGCAAGTAAATAAGTTGGGAATAAAGTATGGAGAAACAGTTAAGGCTTCAGAGTTATCTATTTTTCGGATTGACTTTTCTTATTAATTTATTTTAATCATGCAAGATTTAATTCATGGCAAACTATATGTGACTAGACCCTAATTCCTTAGACCTTTCTAGTCTCCTCTAAAATTCATCAACAGCCAATTCCTTGATCAATTAATTCTAATTAGGGGATGAAGTTTAATTATAGTTATTATGCCACAAATAAAAAAAGATTATATGTCATGTATCCCAATAAATCCAGATAATTAGAAGTTTAGGAGAAATTGTTTTCAAGCTATTGTTCAAGTAAAGAGCTTTTCCAAGTTATACAAGAACTCAATTAGAAAGAGGGTCATACTTCCGTTCCACCCAAATTCATAAGATAAAGAACGAAAACAATTCTTGAAATAAAAATCAATACATGAATTAAAATAGAAAAATAATAAAATCAATCCATACAATAGACAGAGCTCCTAACCTTAACAGTGGAGGTTTAGTTGCTCATAGTTCAAAGTGAAAACTAGGATTGTTAATTGGGCTGAGGTGGAATGAAAAGTTAACTAATTGGAATAATGTTCCCCTTTTATATATAATCCTAATAAATTTAAAATCTATCTTCTAAAACTAAAATAATATCTTTTCCTATTTTAAAATAAAAATTAAAGTTTAAATCAGAATTAATAGGAATCAGCGTTTTCTGCACTTCGTGCTCGTCACGTGTACGCATCGATGATCTTCTTCGCGTGTCACGCGTACGCGTCAAGTACGCGCACGCATCGCTGTGCAAATCTTCAATCCACGCGAACGCGTCAGGTGCGCGCACGCGTCAGGTACGCGCACGCGTCACTCATCGCTGATCATCTCCTTTAATTCTTGTGCTCCTTCCATTTGTACAAACTTCTTCTCCATCCTCTAAGCATTTCTGCCCTATATAGTCTTCTCTTTTTCCGTGGAAGTTCCATCAAATCCAACCAAATGCTACCTAAAATAAACAGAATTGCACAAGACTCAAAGTAGCAGCCATAGTGGCTAAAAGATAATTAATTCTTGATTAAACTCAACAATTTAAATGCAAATTTACTAGAAAAATATAGGAAAGATGCTCACGCATCAGTACCAATGCATGTAAATTTCCAACGGATAATGTAAAGGCACCAATTCATTAGCAAGAATGTGACTATACCGATTGGTCCACTGCATCACCCAAGAAGAGTGCGTGTCGGCCCAATCTTGATTCTTAGGCCCAGTTAGTACTTCGCCGTGTGATGCACCTAGATCTCACTCTTGATTAGGGACACCCTGGCTCAAGCCAAATTGCCTCCTGAATCTATCGGATGCATGCCACTCGGCGCATTTGAAAGATATAAGCGGCACCGTGACACTCCAAATAACAGAATGATGACGGATGTCTAAAGGAATCATGTCTGGCTCAATGTGTCCAACGCCATAAGCCTGCCAAACAAACTGGACACATCGAAACTGTCAGATGATTACACAACAATTAATTCATTAACCAAACAAAAGCAAGTACTAGTATTTTATAACATACATGTCCTTCTTGCAGATCATCCAACAACCTCCTGTAGTGCGCAAGCAAATGATACCGGTAAGCATAGTTTTCACAATCCCAGTTACGCCACCTGCCGTCAGACAAATAACTTAATTAACTTATTTTGTGAAAAATAAAATACAATTTCTAGTGCTTCTTTAAATTCATACATCAATTCATTTTGCCTATTTGCAATCGGAAACAATCAGGGATTGCCAAGAATCGGCGCAAGAAATGGTAGCCAGATCCAAGCCCAAGTAAGCAAAAGTATCAGCGGACCGTCCATCTCCTTGCAGTCGACACGAGTTGCCCTACACAATGATCTACACAAGTGTGCGAGACATGCCGAACCCCAACTAAACTATATGATTCCAGCGAAGTTACGGAGCAAAAGCAGAAATTTCCAGTGCACCGCTGCACCCGACTTATCTCTAAATAGAATAGTCCTAAATAACAACATTATGTGACACTTTACATACATCTGAATGTGAATATCATCAGTCAACACTATGCGATCTTTTAAACCCCTAAACCACGTCAATTTTATAAAGCTTCCTCTACAGTCTGTCTTCTTCGGTGCAATCCCAAACTGGTGCAAGCACTCGGCCTCCAATGCCTCAAAACTATTCATGGTCGGTCCTGTAACCGGAAGGCCATATGTCGGCAGACCGAGAATCATCGCCATATCCTCCAACGTCACCGCACACTCACCAACTGGAAAATGAAATGTGTGAGTCTCAGGCCGCCATCTCTCAATCAAAGCATTAATCATTGCTGACTGACATTGGATGACTCCAATCTGGGAAACATAATAAAAATCAGTCTCTCGTAAGTGTCCCTCAACAATTTGGTTGTACGGATCGGGCGGCTTTAAGTGATCACATATCAACATCCGTGAACCCTACAATATCACATTTCCGTTATAAGTGCCCGTGTAATATAATTATATTAACAATAATATAATTATCCTTACATGTCCATTATAACTAACTACCAGCATAATTGCCTATCAAACATACATAGTAAATCTACATAGTAAATCTGCCTAATTTATTGTCTAAATTATACTAAATTATATTAAATTCAATTAATTAAAATTTTATTCTAATAATAATAATAATAATAATAAATATCTACAGATCTCATTCAAATTCATTCATTTCATTTTAAAATATATTAACCAATAATCATAAATCTAAACCCAAATCAAATCAAAACATAACATACATATTAACTAATCAACGGTACAGAGGCTTTATAAATAGTAAAAACTAACTAACTCTACTTTAATCTCTATTTCTAACACCTAACAGTAACCATATCATACATATATATATGACTAGTCTCTACTTAGTGCTATTATAATATATAGGGTAAAGTATACTTTTTGTCCCTGAAGTTTGACAAAAGTTTTAAAAATATCCTTAAGTTTTATTTTGTTTCAATTTTGTCCCAAAAGTTTTCGATTTGCATCAAATATACCCTTGGCGGCTAATTTTTCAAAAAATTTAAGACCAATTCAATAATAATTTCATAAGAACAACCCTCAACACAAGCAAATCAAGCATAATTTTCATGCATTATTGTTAGATTGGTCTTAAATTTTTTGAAAATTTAGCCGTCAGGGGTATATTTGATGAAAATCGAAAACTTCTGGGACAAAATTGAAACAAAATAAAACTTAAGGGTATTTTTGAAACTTTTGCCAAACTTTAGGGACAAAAAGTATACTTTATTGCTATTAAAATCTTAATTTTATCACTATTATTTTTACTAAATCAAAATATTAAAAATTAAAAATTTACATAATTAGGATGCCCAAGATAATTAACAATATGAAATTCTAGTTGATTTACTTCTTTGATTTTTTGTCTTCTTGGCATTGTCTTTCAATTTTTTTTAAGCTCTTTGTGGTCCAACAATAGTGAAAAATGAACAAGGTTGTGGGGTTGGGGAGCAAGTAGAGAGAGATATGAGAGTGAAAGTGATAGCTGCTAGGAGGAGGAAGACATTCGAAATGGCGTATACATGGAACGCAGCCAACGAGAAAAGCAGCTGCATGCTCGCCACGTGTTAGCAGTACGCAAATCAGGCCCACCGATTTTTGTACTGTCCGATTACTAAAATCGGACAGTCCGATTACAGTTCCTCTAATCGATCCAATCGATCCGTCTGATTTGTTCTCAGCAGCCGATACACCATAAACCTCCATAATTCTGTTATACACCATCAGTCCCTCCATATCAAAATTAAAAAACTCTATTTTATATGAAAAATGAATTCCGTAAACAAGTAATACTAGTGTTAAACCCATGCGATGCACGAGCTTATATTTAAATTTGACATGTTAAATTAAAAATAATATTTTATAAATATAAATCTTTTGAGTTTAGTATAATAAAAATTTATCGAATGTCAATTTTACACTAAATTTTATATCAAAAGGCTAATAAAAATTTATCGATAACCTAGTATCTTACAAACTTCATTAGAAAAGGAATTGGCATATGATGTTGTGCTCCTTGTTACACATTTTATCTCAAATCTAAAAACAGAGTTATAGATAAATTTGTTATATCTATAGTAAATATTTATACAAAAGTGTAAATCATAACATGCTATTAAAATGAAAATAATATTATTCTTACTTAAATATTATTAAAAACTTCTTTGAACATGACATTTGTTGTTGATGACTTTAGATTGTCGTCTTCGTCTAGAATTAAAACCCTGAGGCCACTGCGACTCTTAACTCTTGACAAAGCAACATAAAGTTGTCCATAGGTGAACACTGATTTTGGCAAGTAAAGTCCTACATTTGATAATTATTGACCTTGACTCTTGTTAATGGTCATTGCAAAGTATACTGTTAATGGAAATTGTCTCCGTTGAAACCTAAATGGCAACTCTGAATTTGAAGGGATCAAGTTCATTTTTGGAATGTACACTTTATCTCCAATATTTCTACTGGTCACTACCGTCACTCCAATTATGTTACTGCCAAGTTCGTTAACTATTAATCATGTCCCGTTGCATAAACCTGAAGTCTGGTCTATATTTCGCAGTAGCATTACAGCGACTCCTGACTTCAAAGTCAACTTGTGATTGGGTAGTTCTGAACATTTGATGTCATTTAGGAACTCTGGTGTGAACCACTCTTGTTGTACATCTTCATTCTCATCAGCTTGACATGTTGTGTCAGAACTCAAATACTCCTTTTCCATCTATAGAAAGATTATCAAGATAAAATCGTTTACCTTCTGACACTCTCAAGCGTGGGTGCAGGTATTATCCTACTCTGAAAATACCTGTAATCTGATATGTTTTGCAACAAATTTGGATATGCAAAGTCTACCAAATGAAAGAGAGGGTCATCAATAGTTGTAATCAATAGATCATCTGAAATTTCAATTTCTGATTCATCACCAACAACAGAACTAATATTTCTATTTCCAACATCAAGTATCCAATTAGCAAATCTCTTCATTTCACCTTCATCTTGATCTGAAGAAGACATTAGAAGTCTCATGTTTGTATGCAGTTTCAGAACCTTACAAAATTACCACAGATGGGATGAGTTAATAGCTGGTGTCAATATATCGTGTCTACTCCATTTCGGAATCACCGGAAGTATCTGTCTGAAATCACCTCCTAGAATAACAACCTTACCACCAAATGGTTGATGTGTCTTATGTTGATCGGTAACTGACATAAGATCCCTGAGCGTCCGATCAAGTGCTTCAAAGCACATTTTATTGAGCATTGGAGCTTCATCCCAAATTATTAAACTACTTTGGATGAGCAGCTCAGCCTTCAAACTGCCATGCTTGATATTGCAAGTAGATTCATCAGTAATTGTAACGGGTATTGAAAATCTAGAATGAGTCGTTCTGTCACTATGTAGGAGTAAAGACGCAATTCCACTGGATGCGATATTTAAAACAATATTTTCTCTAAACCGAATAGCAGAAGAAAGTCCATTACAAATAAATGTCTTACCATACCCACCATGCCCATAAAGGAAGTAAAAACCACCAGAGTCTGTAATAACAGCATTGAGTATCTCATCGAATACTAATCTTTGCTCATGAGTTATTTTTTGTTCTGTATATAAGTTTGTATGAGTCAACTCATTTGTGTCATATGCTAACTCCTCCTCTATTAGCTTATTTTGAAAAAGGCGAACATCAGACATCTCAGGATATGGTATTGATTGTTAGTCTCTTAAAGATCTCGCATTGCTGTTGAGTATCTTCTCAATCTCAATAAGGCAGAGGATTTTCAATTCGTCATTAGTCATGTTTAGTCCTAACAAAAGCACATGGTGGTTTTATGAAATATTTAATAAGTAATTCCAAAATAAAACTATTAATATTATTAATAAAAATAAAAATAAAAATAATAAGAGAATACAATCTTGATATAAAAAACAGACATAGTAATTGTTTATCTTGATTTTTCGAAGTTTTTCTCCTCTCATATGTTTGTTGAAGCTGTTGTTGACTTGTCTGATGACATGGGCTATCATATGCTCCACGTGTGATACCCGAATTACTAATACTATTAATATTGGCACATTATTCTTTTTCATCTACAGAGTGTGGATTAGTAGTTGGAGACCTTGGTCGATATGGTGTTGGGTTATTACCTAATAAGATAATTCAAGACATTAGTTTTGAACAAATTTTCTGTTAAAGTTTATAATTGAATAAATGGTAGGAAAATCAAAATACATAAAATGAATGCATATTCACATAAGCAAGTTTCAAAAAAATTCATCCAAAAATCAACCTGTATTAATGCTGCTATTTGTAATGTCTGATAACACCGATTCAAAATGCACACAATTGGAACTATCACTCGGATTTTCTGTAATTTTTTCATAAACAAATTTAGTAAAATATTACGAAGACAATATAAACTAATAATTTATTACTTGTCAATAGCTAAATAATGTATAAAAAATATTGTATTTTATGAAATTTTGTTTGGCTAAAATACCCATGACCCACCACACACATTTGCTCCTTCTTCTCTGTTCCTATTTCATTAAAAATTCTAAATCAATAATTATGTTTTGTTATATATTTATATCCATGTACTTCTCATTTTCTCTCTATTTTTTTTCAACTATTTCACCAACCATCCTGTTTGAATTCAACATCCTCACTCCTCTCCATCTCTAGTTCTCTACTCAATAAATAAATAATTAAATGGTCAGTTTAACTTCAATGGCGGCTTTAAAAACCTTTTCATTCTCATTTATTTAGTTACGTAAATATATTTTACGAAAAATAATATATATTTTTCACAAAAATTTCTTTTTTCAAATAAATATAAGTTTAATCTCAGTCAATAAATTCAACTAATAGTTAAATTTTTTTAAATAAAAAAATTAAAAATAATAGCTTAGAATAAAGAAATTGAAAATGAATAGCTTATAATTAAAAAGAGAGAAAAAGATGAAAGTACCTCTATTATTGTACAGAGACAATCTAAAAAATAACAATGTAAATGGAGTAAAGAGAAAATTTATAAATGTAACAAATAAAAAAAATTAAATTTAAAAATAAAAACGGTTAATAAGTCACTTAATTACGAATTAGTATTAGAATTTCAAATTTCAAATTTTTCAATAGAGTTTACTAATTAGTTAGTGAAAATTTTTAATTTTTAAATAAAATTTTCTAATTAAACGTTCATTGTTCATCAGGAATATAGGAATTTGTTAATTTAAAAATAATTTTATTAGTTTCGTCATAAATAGTGTCAATCATATTATTTGTCGATAAAAATAAATAAAATTAAATACAATCTACAAATTAATAACCTTATAAATTACGTAAATTTAGAAAAAATATTTAAAAAGAGAAAAAAATGAAAGTACTTCTATTGTGCAGAAACAATTTAAAAGATAACAATGTAAATTGAGTAAAGAGAAAATTTATAAATGTGGCAAGTAAAAAAATTTAAATTTAAAAATCAAAACGGTTAAGAAGTCACTTAATTAGGAATTAGTACTAGAATTTCAATTTTTAAATTTTTAAATAGAATTTTTTAATTAGTTAGTACAAATTTTAAATTTTTAAATAAAATTTTCTAAATTAATTCAATTTTGTCGGAACAACATTAGAAACAGAATTAAATATAGAAAAATGTCAAATTAATTTTTTTAAATAGTATAAATAACCTCACATTTTAATAAGACTGGTAATTCTATTTACTTTAATATAATCTTTTGTAATTAGCATAGTAGCTTATAAATTATATAAAATTAAAAAAAAATATTCTCAAACCCAATTGCTTACTTAAAAATTCAAAAAAAAAAGTTTATTTGAATTTAAATTTAAAATTTTAAACATAATACTTTAATTAAAAATTATAATTAGATTTTCTTTTTAAAATAAGTACACATTAAAAATCAATAACTAACTTAATTGTATCAACAATAATTCATATGAGAAATTTATAACTTTATGACATTAAATACTAAATTAGAAATTAACAGAATATCAACGGTGTGAATCAAATTTAAAATAAAATCATAAGTAATAACCAAATAACTTCAATTTATATTTAAAAAAATTCTAAATTCCAAACATAAAAATTCAAAAGAACCAAAAGAAAAATAACAACTTAAGAAAAGACAATGTTTCTACCAAAACAAACATATGCTTGACATTATTCTATTAGATATACTCTAAAAGGAATTCTAAAACATGTGCATCCAAATTCTCAAGTTTCATTCTCAATCTTGATCTTCTTGCAAGTTGAGATATTTCCTTGCACCTTCGAATCTTCCGATTCCGAGGATAGTCGCTTGGTTGGTATAATAGCATTTTCCAACACTTCGGATTCATCATTGTCCACAACTTCATTGGAGAATTCAAGCAACAAATTTTGTACAAAATACTACGTTAAATTAAAGATTTCATTCTCACCTTTGATTTTATCTCAATAATATTTTTTTAATAAAATAAAGACCTAACTTTGAGAAAATAAACAAACAAAAAATTCATTTTTTGAACAAATACCTTAACACGTTCTACTTTTTTCCCTTCAATAATTGAAAAAGCTTTTGAAGTTGGAAGCAAACCACCGGTCAACATCCTAAAATTATAATTAGTTATAAATTATTATTTATAAATTAGATACTACTAATGACCAAGGAAGAGAAAAATAAACTGCTTTTTAATAGAAAGTACACTTATAACTGTACTCACAATTTGAATAGGGTGAGCCTTTTTAAATTTATTTATGAGGTCCACATTATCAGTCATCTTCTTAACTTTATAAAAAGGTGAAAAATGTGGATTATCAGATATTTAAACTTCAACGATGAAGAGGAAGGTCTTATCAATTAGGTTGAGTAAAAATATAGGTGTATCCGATAGATCTCTTTTTTACAGGGTATTACATAATATATTAGTAATAAATAATATAAAAATTAACATTAAAAATATCTTCACTAATGTTTTTAGAAATAAATATTGGTTAGAACTTACTAATAGGAGTGGATCAAGTATCTCTACATAGCTCTTTTCAAAAACTTGTTTTGCCTCCTTGTCACGAATAGAAACACAAGAACCATCTTAACCGAGGCGTGTATTTTTCCTCCCTAGAATTGATAAACAAAAATCAAAGAACAATTAGATGGGGATAAACAAACAAATTTAAAATATAAATAATATAAATTTAAAATAAAATAAAAAAATATTAGTAGAAAACTCACGTTTTCATCTAGCTAAATCATCTCAATTGAGTATGGAAATGAAGAATTAACGTAACTTAGTATTGTCCATATCACTCGTATACGTACACACAAATTGTCGATTGTAGGTTTGATTTCTGCGATTATGTGAATACCATCCATTGGAATAAGTACAGAAATTTTAGATTTTAGATGTATGTAAAGAAAGGGGTTTGATGTACCTTGAATTATGGTGCTACACATATCTCATAATTTATACTTTTATAGTGGACTTATAACTAAATTTTTTTAAATTTGATTGACTTTAATTTAAATTTGAATTAAATTTACAGATAAAGTAAATAAATATATTAACAATTTTTAAAGTTCTAAATTAAGGTATGTAGTTGCAATTTTTTAAAAAAATCTACAAAAATTTAAAAATTAGTGCTAAAAAGAATCAACAAATTTTTAAAAAATAGTGTTAAATTTTAAAAAATAACAATCTAAGTAAAACAATTTAAAATTTAAAAAATAACAACCTAAATAAAAAAATTTAAAATTTAAAAAATAACAACCTAAATATAACAATCCAAATAAATAATTTAAAATTTGAAAATAACAACCTAA
>NC_029792.2:8971919-8977695 GCF_000816755.2 Arachis ipaensis
TATATTATAAACTTATATTATATATAATAAATTGTTTTTATAAGAGGGTAAGAGGAGAATGGGGGGGAATATAATGATGGCGTAAGTGTGAGTTTTGGTTGGGAAATGACAGTGAAAGGAGAAAGGTGGATAGTGTGACGTAAGCAGAAGATAGTAAGAGTACAATAATGAATAATGGGAATCAACTTCAAACAATGCATGCAAATTGCAAAAGCTGCCTCAATTCTCTTACACCATTCATGCCCTTCGGATTTACGAACACCAACCCCATCACTTTGCTTATTTTGCATNTTAATTTTAATACGTACCTAATATGTTATATGATATCTTTGTTCATGATAACTTTCGGATCGGACTTATATATGGACTCATAATTTTATATATCTCTAGCCGAATTAATTAAAAATAACTTGTCAATCTTATGAAACTTTTCGAAAATGAAACAAGAGAGATGAGATTACAAGCCACCTCGAAGCTAGTGAGCTACATAAAGTACTAAATTAGTCCTCTACGTTTGGGCATAATTATATTTTGGTCTTTTAGATTTAATTAAAATGTTCTATTTGAATCCAAAAAAGTTTCATTTAGTTTCAATTTAGTCCTAATGTGAGGTCAAAGATAAATAATTAACGAAATATCCTACATGACAGTAGTATAAAAACAAGGTCGATAATTTGAAGAATAGGTACAAACTCCAGAGGCACAAAATCAATCGTGGATGCACAATATATGTATATAACATTTTTTTTAGTTTTATAGAAAATATTTCATTTTAATTATAAGAAAAATGATAAATAAATGTATTGATGCATCCACGTTGATTTTATATCTTTGGAGCTTGTATTTATTTTCTAGATTATCGACCTTATTCTTATACTGTTGTCATATAGGAAATTTCGCTAATTATTTATCTTTGACCTCCGGTGGGACTAAATTGAAGTTAAATGAAATTTTTTTGGATTCAAATAGGACACTTTAAACCTTAAGGACCAAAACAGAAATACGCCCAAACATAGGGGATCAATTTAATACTTTATCCTAACATATTAATATTATGATCTAGATAATTTTTAGGACAATTCATGTTGATAAATCAAGGGAGGAAGAAATTTACACAAATCCGCCAAATTAAAATCTGTTTCATGAATCAACCAAATTACGTTTATATGTAGTTCGAATTAGCTAAATTCGAACTGTATTTACACATAATTCGAATGATGTTGATTCGAATTATACTCAAACGCACACACCCTCACACACGTTGCATATAGTAATTCGAATTGGCCAGATTCGAATTACTCATGATTTAATTCTATTCTGTTATTAAAAAATTAATAATTGATTAAAAATTAATAATTTAAAATTAAAAAATATATATTTTATTTTATGAATTAAAAAAAAGCTAACAAAATATTTAATTACGAGATTTCTTTAAAATATTAATGAGTTTCATACAATACTCTTTTGCCCATTTATAATAGCTCATGAATATTTTTTTATAAAATTTTTTAATAGATTTATTTAAATTATACCACAAAAAAAATATTTTAATCTATATAAAATAATTTTAAAAAATGACTTAAAAGATGTTAGGAGTACTATAAAAATTTGTAATGTCCTAATAACTTAGACATTAAAGAAATACTCTACATAGTCAATAATAATTTAGAAATTAAAAAAATATAGTTATAACCAATATTTACCTAAATTACTAGAATATTAAAATGCCCTTTATTCTATGCAAAATAATTTAAAAACAATGACTTAAAAAATATTAGGAGTACTATAAAAGTTTGTAATATTCTAGTAATTTAGGTAAATACTGGTTATAACTATATTTATGCATGAAATAAAATATATATATATTTAATTTTTAAATTATTAATTTTTTTAATCAATTATTAATTTTTTAATAAAAGAATGGGCAGAATTAAATCATGAGTAATTCGAATCTGGCCAATTCGAATCACCCTGATTCGAATTAGTGGGTGTGTGCGTTTGAGTATAATTCTAATCAACATCATTCGAATTATATGTAAATGCAGTTTGAATTTAGCTGATTTGAACTACATATAAATGTAATTTGGTTGATTCATGAAGCAGATTTTGGTTTGGCAAATTTGTGTAAATTTCTTCCTCCTTGGCTTATTAACGTGAATTGCCCTAATTTTTATAATAAAATGAAAACTAATAAACACATTATTTAATATATAATAATTTTTTTTTGAATAATAATAAAATTAATTTTTTATCTATTTAAAATAAATTAATAATTCTATTGATAATAAATTAGATTTGACCAATTTTTTGAATTTGACTGGTTCGGGTTAGTTTGGTAAAACTTTTACTTTTTAAAAGTCGCTTATAAAAGCTAACTTTTAAAAGATGGTTTTATAAAAGTTGTAGCATTTATGTTTGGTAAATCAAATTAAAAATAGTTTTCAATAAACACAAGCAACAACAATTGCGTTTGGTAAAATATCTTTTAAAATTTAAAAATACTATAATAGACATAAATGCAAGCATTAAATTTGAAAATTAGTTAACATATAGAGTTATATTAGACTTTTAAATTTTAAAAAGCACAAGCCAACTTTAAAAAGCTCCTTGTTAGGTGCTTTCAAAAGTATCTCTAATTTTTAAAAATTGCAAGGACAAGCACTTGGACTTTTTAATTTATCAAACACAAAATGAGGTGCTTGTGCTTTTTAAAAACATAAACACCTCTCCAAAAAATTTTACCAAACCAAACCTTTCTTTGCTTGTCTAATTAAAATATTAATCCGAATCGATTTAAAATTTGGTTCGCCGCTCTTTTTAATTCGACCGGTTCGATCCGAATTTGATAACCATGACTAATATTCTAATGCTTGAGCCATGATGAATGTGACTCATCTAATAAACGTGCTCCTTCAAGTCTTCAACCTTATTTGGCGTTGAATGTATGCTCAATTCTATACTTTGGATTTTGGATTATATGGCATGGCATGGCATGGTGAAGATTGAAGAAAACAAATCATTGTGAAGTAGCAACAAGTCAAAGGCGGCACCGAACATATTTCAATCACACTACTTAATGAATCATAATGGTATGCTGCCTAATATATAAAGACTAATGCCTCATACTAATATGCCAAACAAGACGATCGCCTACACATGCAAATCACCATATATATAGGCATTTCAATATTGTCATCATTATATAGGGGATCCTATGTTAGAATAATATCTTTATTGTAATAACAAAAATACTATTTAGATTGTTCATAATAATATTTTTTATGAACAAATTAGATACATTGGTCAGAACGATTATTTTATATGATAACAACTATTTAGTAGTATTATTTGTCTAATAGTTATTAGAATTTTAGATCTTTGTGATAATAATTATAAATATCTCTATAAATAATTAATGCTAATCTTGTATTTATCAATAATTCAATACACAATAATTTTTCTAGTTTTCTTTCCTAAATTCTAACGGTTTCATTGACTATTCATTAGCAATACATGGCACTTTTTTTACAGGGGCTAAAAACAGTTTGCTTGTGATCATTAAAGTGGAAAAGTTTGTCATCATTGTAAGCAGTACTTTGTCGCAAAAACATATAATAAAAAAATTGGAAAAAGGTTGGAGTACATTATCTTGTTTGGAGATTATATACGCTATGCTGCACTAATTGGAACAGTGGTTGGATGATATATCATGCATGTATATGAAACTGTTTGACGGCAAGAATAATGAAGACACTATTATATAGTCTTTGGTGGCAAAAATACAATGGCCACCATATAGCATGCCACAATCATAAAAGGAATCAGACTTGTATTTATTGAACTTTTCAGTCTTTTCTTTTTGGTTTTGATATATTTTCCCTGTAGTCATATATACCTCACAATATAAAGATGAGACAATGGAATCAATGCATATCCTCTGCCTTTTGTCAAACTCATCATGTTGCCAACAAACAGTGTATGTATCCTATCATTCCAATCTAGGGAGGAGCCTTATCATTATTTTTGCCTATAAATTCTTAATTTTCAACTATTGGTTGAAAAAATTATATTCATGTTATTAATTAACAAAAGTAATGTTTTAACTAAACATATAAGATATAAGATAATAGTGATTTTTATATGAAATCTCTTTTTTTTTTTGTTTTTGTCAAAGTCATGTATATGTGTAATTCACCTATTAGCCTGAGTATCTAGTAACGTCTCCTCTTTGGCTTATAAAGTATGAAACAATGCAGGTTTGATGAGGACTATTAAGGTGTCATCAAATAATCATGATTATGTTAGATAAACATGATGTTTTTCAGATATTGTGTCACACTACTCATCTAGTGTTTTTATTAGGTAGTTTGGTTGGTGTTTATGCACACAAAATATATGAACAAGCTAAGGTAGAGCACAAATATATTTATTATATTGAGATAGATATAAAAAGATATACAACGAAATAAAAATATATTTATTTTTGTTATATATAGTGCTCTGCCATCTCAAAATAATGAGTTGAAAGCAATTAAGTCATTAAGTACTAGGATGGTGGGCATCATAAGTTTTTTTTTTTTGTTCACTGTATTTTTTAGTGCGACAAATTAAAGACTAATCTGTCGTCATTCGGATCTGCATGTACAAAGCTAAATTTAAATTTTTAACACTTCAACAAATTAGTTAGTTAACTACTAAATCAATTCAAATTGGATGGCATCATAACTTATATACGAGACAAATTAAATATGCTCCAGAATCAAATGCTAAGATAATTATTTTGTCTACAACTTTAGTTGCATCAGACATAATATTTGATTGTTTAGCAGAACAGACACATATATATCATGCATTCTCATAGATCAAATTTGTCTTCTATAGAGAGATGCTTGCTTCAATATTATTGTGTCTCATGGTTAATTAATTGGTGGTTATAATCTTGTTATTATGATAGCATGGTTTTCATTCTATTGGTATTGGCGTGGAGTAACATCATCATTAAATACATTCATAAGGACAATAATGGGAGAGAAAGAGAACAAAAACTTCTGCTATTAAAAACTCTCACAAAAGAAAGTGTTTATGGTGCACAAATAAAAGTGACCACCAAAACGAATTCAAAGTTTGAAAAGCAAACATTTCTTCTTGACAGGACTTGTGTTTCACACTAATAAGAAGCTTGGAATATATCTTAGAACTACCTACCCAATCTATCAATAGATATCTTTTTCTTGTAGAATTGAAGATTTTTTTTGTGTATCATCAATAGATGTGAATTGGTATCTTGCCAATTTCCTGCCATAAAACCATTAAGATGATGTATTAGAGATGGATTTGAGTCATATATGCTCAAGTTGCTAAGAACTAATGAAGTAAAATGTCAATATTATTATCTCCATATAAAAATTCTACCACAAAAGGGGCATCCCTTAAACAGTTTCTTGTAATCTGTGCCCAAGAGAAATTATTAACTGCTTCTAATTAAAAAAAAAAAAACTGTTGTTTTACTGACTTAACTAACAACATATATATTTAACAAGTGGAAATATATTTAACTAATATTTTCTGAATATACTATACTCTTTTTGTTTTACCCAAACTTAAAGATTTAGTTTTTTTTAGGATTTTGTTAAAACCTCTTATTACGAATGCAAACTTATATTAACAAAAAAACCTTATAACTTATAAGCATTTAATGTTATTAAAACCTTAAAATTTTATTTTATTTTTATAAAAGAGTTAATTTTTATGCATAGATACTATACAATAATTTATG
>NC_029792.2:8977730-8980159 GCF_000816755.2 Arachis ipaensis
GCGTGTGTCTAATTATATTTGTTCTTTTAGATAATTATTTATGTAGTCAATAAAAGACAATTATTTTTATTAATGTGATATTACGTAGATGCACGTGTAAAATAATTTTAAAATTATTGATAATGTATTAAAATTAAATTATTTATAAATTATTTTTTTAGTAATTGAAGTTAATTAAAGATGCTTTTTATATAACTAACTATTATAAGCCTATAATAGTTACCAAAAAAAACTATTATAAGCCTATAAGACTATAAGGTTGTGACTGGAGTAAGTTAATCAAAAGCAGAACATGAACAGCTATAATTGCATTGGCTTCCTTGTAGTACACTTCATTATTCATGCCCCTTTTCTTGGGAAAGACCATGACAACAATAAATAAGGAGATTTTGGGGCTTTCTATACCTTTTTTTTGGGTGAAGGTAGTTTGGAGTTTTAATGTACATAATGCATCATAAAAGTACAACTAGTAGTTAGGTATGTGCAAAAATCCCCATAATACTAGCTAGATTGCATCCTAGTCCTTATAATGAATAGGATAGTAGTTTTAGTACTAGTATTTTTTCAATGTACCACATCTACTTCAAATCCTATTGCTAGTCAAAAAATTAATGGATGTACATATACTCCATATATTTTTTCAAGCTTCTTTAACTCACATCAATCATGTTAAGGAAAAAAAAATGGAATCATATCTCAGATTATGCAGTGCTACATACAGAACCACATTATTCTCTCAAATTATACCAATATACCCTCAGAGTTAGTCGCTTTTAAATTTTTTATTTAATAAAAGATTATGAACTTGAAATTTAACTTCTCCCGAGAACAGTGGAGACAGTCACACACTGCTCCAACTTCCTAAAGAAAATTGAAGTAAATTAAAAAAAGAAAGAGAAAATAGGAGTAAAAATATATCAGAATCAGAAGAGGGCTAAAATTTTTATATATGGATAATTTTAATGTGAAATGCAAAAATATTTGATGATTTTGGTGTTCTACAGGGTTGTGGTAGTAGCACAAAACGTTACTAACGTTTTGTAATAAAAAATTTTTTTTAATCATCAAAGAACAAAACGTCACTGACGTTTTGTAATAAAAAAATATTATTTTAATTATTAAAACACAAAACGTCGCTGACGTTTTGTTAGAAAAATATTATTTTAATTGAAGAAACACAAAACGTCATTGACGTTTTGTAAATGGCCATAGTTGTGTTCAACACACAGTTTAATTCATGATGAAGGATTTCACCTCTAATAATACAATATTAAAAAGAAAAAGTTCTCAGAAGAGCAACAACATCAACAACAATCGAAAAAACCTCGACTCGTTCCACGACAGGGACTTCCTATAAACCAAAGAAAAGAGATCCTTACCCCAAAGCAACGCAACCCCTCTCTCTCTCTCTCTCTCTCTCTCTTATTTTACTGTCATATCATGCAAAGCAGCACCTTATAAGAAGGCCCTTTTAAGTTTTAACCCTCATAAGTCACAACACCATTTGTTTTCCTCAGCCAGCTCATTCATTCAACTCCATCACCAACCCCTTCTCTCTCTCTCTCTCTCTCTCTCTCTCTCTCTCATATTTCAACGTTCCTATGCCAGATCTCTCGGGGTAACCGCGCTATTTAGGGTCGTCTGCTTCTCTTCTCTTCTACTTTTTCATTTGGGTATTTCCATCGCGTACAAAAATTCAATCTTTTTTATTTTTGAGGGATACCCTTTTTGTACTTTCCCTTTTTCTGGTGGATTTTTCGCCGCGTAACTCTCGACCCTTGATTTGATTTACCTTCTATATATACCCCACTTGCCAAAAACAGAGTCTTTTTGTGGAGAGAAAGATGGAGAGCGAGTGTGAGATGAGAGAAGAGAATAATAATAATAATAATAATGGGTTTTGTGTGTTCAGTGATGATGAGCTTAAGGATGTGAGTGGTGTGAAGCGTGTTGGTGGTGACTGTGTTGAAGTCACGTGCGGATGCACTAGTCACAGATATGGTGATGCTGTTGGAAGGCTTAGGGTTTTCTCTAATGGCTGCCTCCAAATCTCTTGTGAATGCACTCCTGGTTGCAACGAAGGTTTCATCTCACACACACACTCTCTCTCTATCTCTTTAGTTATCATGTGAAGATTTAGTTTTGATTCATGTGCATGTTCATTTTTCAGTGCATGTTTTGTGGTGTTGGTTTGACTTTTATTGGTGTGATTGTAGGGTTGGTTGAATCTTGTTTTCGTTGAGGTTTTGTGAGACTTTTTTTATGATGATGGTTGTAGTGGTGGTTGTACAAGTCAAGGCTCATTTTCGTGCTTATTACACGTTTTAAGTATGTTGATTTGTCTAAGTGAACACGCTACTTTGATTTTTTTCTTTTTCTCTAAATCAGCTTTAATATTATATTATATAGTATATACTATATACTAATAT
>NC_029792.2:8980379-9005169 GCF_000816755.2 Arachis ipaensis
ACCATGATATGTGCTTCTATCATGGTTGATGCCATTCTATAGGCCTCTTAGAAGCCATTGAAGTCAAGCTGGCAGAGTAGTCTATTATATGTTTTGGTTTTGGTTATATTTTATAGCTTTAATTCATTCTCTTCTTGATAGGGTATGAAATATTAATATTATCTTAACTACATGTGTATGATGGGAATAAGCTATGTGTATTTGCGTAGGTCATAGGAGTTATATATTTTCACTAGGCAGTTTCGTTAGTAGCTGGGAAAAGTTGGCTTCAGGCAGAGGTTAATTTCTGAAAATATTCTTTGATGCACCATGCATATGCATTGCCATGTTATCTTTATGTCATGCATCTATTATCTCTTCATCTATTCTTATACGTTTTACTTTCAGAATGTAGTATGAATTTTAATGTTTATGCATGAAAATTTGAACAGAAGGCATTATTAAAATATTTTTGCTCCATATGGCTTGTTACACAGATTGAGATTATTGAAACTTAATTAAATTCTATGTGAAGTTCACTGTAGCATGTCTTTATGATTGATATTTATATCTTCTTTCCGGGGAATATTTCATGAGCCAAAATGGATAAATTGAATGAAGTAGCAACTTAGCAAGTTTGATTGGTCTGTTTGATTCTTGAATGCTAAGTTGGAACTTGGAAAGTTGATCCACTCGTTGGATTCTTCCTTTGTTGTATGGTTATTTTGTAATGTGCTTGTTTAGTGTGTCATTTATGAGCTGAGTAAAGTGTTTTGAAATTCAATTTACTACCTTCCATGCTATATACTGCTGAATCAGAATGTTTTGTTTATTTAGAAACAGAACATTGTCAATGTCATTATCTTATTTGCTTAATGATGCTTTTATTGTTAGACAATATGACTCCTTCTGCATTTGAGAAGCACTCTGGAAGAGAGACAGCGAGGAAATGGAAGAATAATATTTGGGTAATAGTTAATGGTGAGAAGGTTCCATTATTCAAAACAGTTCTACTCAAGTACTATAATAAAGTTTCCAAAGCTGCAAGCAATACTGGAAATGTTCTGATCATCCATATGATAAGTATGTTCAACCTTCTCATATTATGTTTTCAGAGCCATGACATGTTAAATCTATGAATCTTGTATGGACTAGTCAAAAAATACAACGAAAAATATTACGTCCACACAAAAAATTAACCATCTTGTATTTGTATATAAATAAATGTATTGTTCTATATATATAGACTCTTGAAACAAAGAACTATTCTATCTTGTCTTTGTCTCCATTGTTTAGGTGTTTCCTATATTTTCCATCTGAAGACACATGCAAAACATAAACCAAAACCCAATTTATCATTTATGCTATATATACACAAAAAACCAGCCACTAACTCAGCTACTTGTATAGAATACATATTAAAATGCAGAATACACATTGAAAAAGAGTAAAATAACACATGTATTTATATACAAGTGCACAATGGTTGATTTTTTTCTATGCACCTAGAATGTCTTTCCCTTAGACCTTACTATCTGGGTATTTTCGTCCCGAGATTAACAAATGAGGCCAATAGTCCTTGATGAATTGAGTGGTAGTTGGAGGAATTACTAATGGCAACTGTGACATGCATTTGATTACAGAATTACATGTGAGAATGAAGAAGAGAGAGCAAGTAGAAGAGTTTACAGAGGCTGCACACGATCACCAACATGCAAAGGATGCACAACATGTGTGTGCTTTGGCTGTAATGTATGTCGCTTTTCGGATTGCACTTGTCAAACTTGCACTGATTTTACATGGAATGCCAAAGCTGAGTAGAGGGATCCATCATCATCATCTTCTTCTGATGAGTTACTTAGCACCTTTCTTTTGATTATGGACTGAATTTACCAGTCCTACCTTTGAGCATTCATTGTTCTTATATCTTATTTATTGTTATGGATTATAAAGTTCCATGAAGTATTCCACATCTTCTATATTGCCATTTTGTTATACGATTAAAGGATTTTAAGATAAAGGTAAAAATATGTAACTGAAGTAGGAAACAGAAAAGGGTCTTTAGTTCAGACAAGCTATAATTGGATTCTATATTTCTATGTGAATCTTCAGTAGATTGTTGGAAAGTAATAAAAATTAAGGTATCAATCAAATTAGTTCTTCATTTTATGTGATGATTAAATTGGTTCTTAAGTTTTGATATTTACCAAATTAGCTTATAAATTAAGATAGTTTTTTTCGGTAGTTAATTATTCAGTTTGGTTTTCTTGAGAGATTAATTTGATTTTGAGATAAAAATTGAAACATTAATTTGATCGATATCTTTATTTAGTAATTAATTTGAAAAATATCGCATTATTAAATTTTAATGTTGTTAGAATAACTCAATTAGAAGAATCAAATTGTTTTTTTTAGGAAGTAAACTAGTTATGTGATTATAAAATGTCAAATTTACAATTCTATTTAAATATTCTTTTTCTTACAATTACAAAGCTCACATTATAATTTTATTAAGAAGTAACAAACTCTTTCTTTTGTTTATACATTTGCATGATAATCAAACATCTCTATTTTAGTTTCTCCTTATTGGAACTTACACTGGTATTGTCTATGATAACTGCAGGAAATGCCATATTCTTCCATGACTTAAGTTTTTTGTTTTAAATTTTTTTGTTATAATTTAATAGTTTGTATTTAAATTTAAAAATAAAATTGATACATATTATGTTTATTTATTGATCAATGTTTATATGACGTTTTCATTTTTTATGGGTTAGGAATTGTTCATACCCTGACCTAAAACACAAGCTAGGCCCAAAGTAGAGAAAGTTCAAAAGACAGCTACCGAGTAACCGACCTCCTAAGAGGTTGGATAGAATGCTACAAAGTGATAACTCTCCCTCGAAGGAGTTATAACTAATCTCTACTATCACCCACCTACTTCTAGAATATAGATTTCAACAACCCCTAGATAAAGGGGACGGTTATTCGTCACCAATAACGGAACTACTCCAACGGTAGTTATTGACTCATCACCTATAAATACACTGACACCCCTTAGGTATGCTTAAGATCCAATCTACAATAAACCTGCTGGTACCCTTTCTAACTTAAGCATCGGAGTGTCTTACAGGTACCACCCTCACCTCCTCACGAGGAACTCGGACGACAGCTATCTGACATAGGACAAGTCAGACACTATTTCACAAGGAGTTTGGACTTCATGTTCAGGTCCAAATACAACCCAGTTTCAGGTAACCCTTGGAACATTGGTGCCGTTGTTGAGGACCCTGGAAGTTAACACCCCATGGCGGACGATCACTTTGAAGACGGACATACATCGTCCGAATCAGAACCAGAGTATCGAGATGAAGGCAACGATGACCAAGCCATTGTGATATCCCCTCAGAGAACAGAAGAACCACATGGTGAAGGCACCTCGGAAAACCTTCCTCGTAGAAGAATTCATTCCGAGATTCACCACCCAAAGGATGAAGATCAACCCCATTCTACCGAACTTATGGGACTATTACACGGACATCACAACCGACTTGAACAACTCGAACAGGAGAGAGAGCGACAAAGGGAGGTAGAGAGAAACCTGAGGAAAGAAATCAAGCGACAAAGAGAGCTGGAAGAAAAGCTCTTAAAACTAGAATCCGACCTTTGAAGTAAGAATCGACGTACAGCTCGGAAAGATATCCCACTAGGAGGAGAAGACCCTTTCATTGAACAAATCATGCGCGCAAAGGTTCCTAGGAACTTTAAAATCCCCGACATGAGCCTTTATGATGGAACGACCGACCCGAGACACCATTTAAGCAATTTCAAAAGCCGAATTTTTTGGTCGATGCCTCAGATGTGACCCATTGCAAGGCCTTCCCAACAACCCCTACCAAGTCGACCATGAAGTCGTTTGATAATCTATCACCTAGGTCGGTCACCACCTTCGACGACCTCGCAAGAAAATTCCTCACCCGATTCTCAATTCAAAAAGACAAGGTCAAACATGCGTCTAGTTTGCTAGGAGTCAAACAAGAGATTGGAGAATCCCTCAGAGATTACATGGAGAGATTCAACAAGGCATGCCTGGAGATCCAATATTTTTCTACCGAAGCATTAATAATGGGGTTGGTCAATGGTCTCCGAGAAGGGCTTTTCTCCCCATCTATCTCAAAGAGGTATCCGACCTCTTTAAATGAAGTACAAGAGCGAGCCGAGAAGTACATCAATATGGAGGAGAATGCCAGGTTACGAGAACCTAATTTCTGACAAACACATCCTTATCAAACTCAAGAAAAGGAGAAAGAGCCTAAAAAGAAGGAATAATACAACTCGGAGAAACCAATGAGGTACCACAATTACACCCTATTGCGAGTTTCCCTTGTGGATGTTTATAGGAAAATTTTCCATACCGAGAAGCTTCCCCTCCTCGTCCAATTAAAAATAAGAAGGGTGGAAGTTGTACTGAATATTGCGAGTACCATAAGCTATATGAACATTCCACAAATGACTGTTACGACCTAAAAATGTGATAGAAAAACTGGCTAGGGAAGGTCGGTTGGATAAGTATCTCATAGAAAGGTCGGACAGTCATGAAAAGAGTAAAAGGGATGAGGAAGACACCGGCCGAAGAGATCGTCCCACCCGAACTCCAGAAAGATATATCCACACGATAGTGGGTGGATTTGCCGGAGGAGGGCTAACTAAGTCATTCCGAAAGAGACACTTAAAGGAAGTCTACCAAGTAGAGGAAGAAATCCCTGACTCTCCAACCATTTCTTTCACAAAAGAAGACACGCAAGGTATAATACCCAGGCATGATGATCCTGTGGTAATTACCATGATACTTGCTAATGCAAATCTTCATAAGACCTTGGTGGACCAAGGAAACTCAGCTGACATTCTATTCAAACCTGCTTTCGACAAACTAGTGTTGGAAGAGAAAGAATTGAAGGCATACCCAAACATCCTCTTTCGGTTAGGGGATACGCCTATCAGACCATTGGGCTTCATTTCCCTACCCACCACCTTTGGTAAAGGGATAAGGTCCAAAACCTTGACTATCGACTACATTGTTGTTGATGTAGCTTTAGCCTACAATGCCCTAATAGGTCGGACAATCCTGAATCGACTAGGAGCTGTTGTCTTTATCCCTCACCTCTGTATGAAATTTCCGACACAGGAAGGGATTGCTACTGTAAGAGGGGATAAAAAATTAGCAAGAAAATACTACAACAAAAGCTTGAATCTACGTGGTAAAGGTAAAGAAGTCAATTCAATTGAATTCGGCGGAGTCCGAGGTAGAAACGACTTAAGACCACAACCTGAAAGAGAGACAGAGGAAGTGCAGATCAGGAATGAAGTCGGAAAAACCACTAACATAGGAGTTAACCCAGGGACAGATTTGAAGGAAGATCTCATTAAAGTCCTACGCGAAAATTCCGGCCTCTTCGCTTGGAAAGCGTCCGATATGCCTGGAATTGACCTTGATCTCATGACCCACAAGCTCGCAGTGTATCATAGATCCCGACCTGTTTAGCAAAAAAGGCGTAAACTCGGGCCTGAACGAGCTCAAGTGGTCGAAGAACAAGTTGAAGCATTACTAGAAGCCGAGTTCATCAGATAAGTCAAATACCCATTATAGTTGGTGAATGTTGTGCTGGTGAAAAAGCAAAATGGGAAGTGGAGAATGTGCGTCGACTACACTGACCTGAATAAAGCTTGCCCAAAGGATCCATACCTATACACTACCTTTGGTAAAGGGATGAAGTCCAAAACCCTGAGCATCGACTACATTGTTGTTGATGTAGCTTTAGCCTACAATGCCCTAATAGGTCGGACAATCCTGAATCGACTAGGAGCTGTTGTCTTTATCCCTCACCTCTGTATGAAATTTCCGACACAGGAAGGGATTGCTACTGTAAGAGGGGATAAAAAATTAGCAAGAAAATACTACAACAAAAGCTTGAATCTACGTGGTAAAGGTAAAGAAGTCAATTCAATTGAATTCGGCGGAGTCCGAGGTAGAAACGACTTAAGACCACAACCTGAAAGAGAGACAGAGGAAGTGCAGATCAGGAATGAAGTCGGAAAAACCACTAACATAGGAGTTAACCCAGGGACAGATTTGAAGGAAGATCTCATTAAAGTCCTACGCGAAAATTCCGGCCTCTTCGCTTGGAAAGCGTCCGATATGCCTGGAATTGACCTTGATCTCATGACCCACAAGCTCGCAGTGTATCATAGATCCCGACCTGTTTAGCAAAAAAGGCGTAAACTCGGGCCTGAACGAGCTCAAGTGGTCGAAGAACAAGTTGAAGCATTACTAGAAGCCGAGTTCATCAGATAAGTCAAATACCCATTATAGTTGGTGAATGTTGTGCTGGTGAAAAAGCAAAATGGGAAGTGGAGAATGTGCGTCGACTACACTGACCTGAATAAAGCTTGCCCAAAGGATCCATACCCTCTCCCCAATATTGATGCTTTAGTAAATTCATCTTCAGGGTACCAATACTTATCTTTTATGGATGCATACTTAGGATATAATCAAATCCTAATGTTCAAGTCGGATCAGGAGAAGACATTGTTCATCACTCCAAGAGCGAATTACTGTTACGTGGTCATGCCATTTGATTTAAAAATATAGGACTACATATCAGAGATTGATGAACAAAATGTTTGCACCCCACCTCGAAAAGTTAATGGAGGTATATATAGATGACATGCTTGTAAAAATCAAAGAAGAAACAAATCTCCTGTCTGATTTGTCACAAGTGTTTAATATGATAAGAAAACATGGGATGAGATTGAATCCCACAAAGTGCATCTTTGCAGTAGAAGCGAAAAAATTTTTGGGGTTCATGCTCACACAAAGGGAAATTGAAGCCAATCCCGAAAAGTGCAGAGCTATCTTAGATGTGAGGAGTCTGACCTGTTTGAAAGAAGTCCAACAGTTAAACGGCCAACTTGCAGCACTATCTATATTTTTGGAAGGGTCAGCTTTAAGACCCTTGCCCCTTTTTTCATTACTCAGGAAAGATTGTCAATTCGAATGAACTTCAGAATGCGAGAAAACTTTTCAAGAATTCAAAATTTTTTTAAGTCAAATGCCCATTCTTACTCGGCCAAAGATAGGGGAGGAACTCGTGTTATACTTAGCCGTTACTGACAACGCGATAACTTCAACTCTGATACCGGAAGATGAAGTTGGACAACACCCCATCTATTTCGCCAACAAAGTCTTACAAGGACCAGAATTGAGGTACCAAAAATTTGAAAAGTTTGCATATGCTTTAATTCTGGCTTCTAGAAGACTCCGACCTTACTTTCACGCACACACCATAAAGGTCCGAACTAATCAACCCATGAAGTAGATCCTCCAAAAAATAGACATAGCAGGGCGGATGGTACAGTGGGCCATAGAGTTGTTCGAGTTTGACTTGAAATATGAAACTCAGACAACCATCAAGACCCAATATTTCACTGGTTTTCTGGCAGAATACACTGGAGACAAGGCTGGGATCCTCACAACTTGGAACCTATATGTAGACGGATCCTCCAATAAAGTCGGGAGTGGCGCATGTATCATCTTGGTCAACGAAGAAGGGACTCAAATAGAGCTCTCCCTAAAATTTGAATTCCCTACTTCTAACAATCAGGCCGAGTACGAAGTCATGATTGCAGCTTAAAACTTGCCAAAAAAGTTGGAGCAATAAAGGTCGTAGTCTTTAGTGACTCTCAAATAGTAACTTCTCAAATCAATGGCGAATATCAAGCGAAGGACCCCAATATGAAAAGGAACTTAGAAAAAACACTTGAACAACTTGAACAATTCCTTGAGACTGAGGTCCGACATATAGCTCGAGAGCTTAATAGCCGAGCTGATGCCCTTTCCAAACTAGCAAGTATCAAGCCAAGGGAAATAACAGAAGCTTGTTTCAAGAGACTCTCCAAGAGCCATCAGTCAACAAATCGGACAACAAGTCGGATATATTACCCATCTTCGGTATGAACCTCGGATGGATGACTCCCCTTATCGAATATTTGAAATTTGACATCCTCCCTGAGGAACAAAAGGAGGCCAAAAGAATTCGAAGGGAAGCACAAAACTATACTTTGGTAGACAATGTCCTCTATAGAAGAGGGATGTCAACACCCTTGCTAAAATGTGTCCAAACTTGCAGAACTAAAGAAGTCTTGGAAGAGATACACAATGACATATGTGGGAAGCATCACGGAGCTCGGTCACTAGCCAGGAAAGTAATCCGAGCCAGGTTCTTTTAGCTGACCTTACAAAAAGATGCAACTGACTTTGTCAAAAAATGCCCACCTTGTCAGGTGCATGCTAACTTCCACGTTGCCCCCCCTAAAGAACTCATCAGTGTAACGTCCCCATGGCCTTTTGCAAAATGGGGGCTGTACCTACTTGGGCCTTTTTCCCAAGCTTCCGGACAAGTCAAGTACCTCATCGTGGGATGGATTACTTCACCAAATGGATTGAAACTGAACCAGTAGCTACTATCACAACCCAAAAAAGTAGAAAATTACTCGATTTGGGGTCCCACATTCCATCACCACAGATAATGATATTTAGCTTATCGACTCAACTTTCAGGAGCTTAGTGGCGAGTATGAATATCAAACATCAATTCACATTGGTGGAGCATCCCCAAGCAAATGGACAAACAGAGGCAGAAAATAAAGTCATATTAGCCGGATTAAAGAAAAATGTTACAAGACGCAAACGGAGCATGGGCAGAAGAACTTCCACGAGTCCTGTGGGCTTGTCGGACAACTCCTCACTCAACAATTGGCGAAACACCATTCCGTCTTATATACAGGATGGAAGCCATAATCCCCATTGAAGTCAATGAACAAAACCCAAGGGTAAGATTCTGTTCATACCCTGGGTCGAGCTATCTGACCCGGGATGTTTAGCAACAAGGCGACCGACCTCTTCAAGTCAGACTATCCGACCTCTTCTCAAAGAGCTCGGCCAAATCACCATGAAAGCCTAAAAAAGGGTCCAAATGGAGGAACACGACCCAAATCCAAAGGCAGCCCAAGCCTATAGAGATAAGGGCGGTTCCCTTGAAGATAAGATGACCTCACTCAAAGATAAGATAAGATAAGATAAGATAACTAACTTATCTTATCTAAGAAGGTCACTCTACACCATTATAAATACACTCGAGCACCCAGGTATAACTCATACTCTGATTCTACTAAAAACCTGTTTAATACCCTTGCTAACTTAAGCATCGGAGTCCCTTGCAGGTACCGCCACCCTCCGGTGACAGAGGATCAGCTGCATCACTAGTCCAACAAGTCGGATACAACCGTTCCGGCCGCCACTCACCAGCCGGACACGTCAGCTCCGACCAATACAGAAGATCTCGTCCGAGATCGACCTATAGTTTCAGGTAACCCTTGGAACATTGGCGCCGTTGCCGGGGACCCTGGAAGTCATCCCACCACCATGGCGGACGACCATGACGACAACCACGACTCAAATCTAGAGGATAGAACGCCGCACAAAAATACGGACACTACACCAAAAGATATCCCGCAACCTGACGGAGACAAAAACTCACCAAACCCGGGAGCTCTTGAGACACTTCAAGATCGTTTAAAGCAACTTGAGAAAGAAGCCCAACATCAGCGAGAAGCTGGGAAAGACCTACAAAGGGAGATAAGGCGACGCCGGGAATTGGAGGACAAACTTCTAAAACTCGAAGCCGATCTCAAAGACAAAGCTATTCGATCCACTCATGAGGACAGATCTCGCAAGGATCAGGATCCATTTACTAGGGAGATCATGAAAACCAAAATCCCTAGGGACTTTAAACTCCCGGATATGACTTTATACGATGACACGGCAGATCCCAGCCATCATCTCAGTAACTTCAGGAGTCGAATGTACCTCACCGACGCCTCGGATGCAGTCCGCTGCAAAGCCTTCCCGACTACCTTAACCAAAACGACGATTAAGTGGTTCGACAATCTACCCCCCACGTCCATCTCAAGCTTCGATGACTTGGCCAAAAAGTTTCTAGCCAGATTCTCTATCCAGAAAGACAAAACCAAGCACGCCCCAAGTCTATTAGGAATCAAACAAGGAGATCGGGAGAGTCTCCGCAGCTACATGGAAAGATTCAACAAGGCATGTCTAGACATACAAAGTCTGCCCACAGAAGCGGCCCTCATGGGCCTCATCAATGGCTTGCAAGAAGGGCCTTTTAGCCACTCCATATCGAAAAAGCAACCCACATCTCTGAATGAGGTACAAGAACGAGCAGATAAGTATATCAACATGGAGGAAAACTCTCGACTAGGAGAGACTTCAAAATCCGGATTCTCCTACTCTTCCCGAGATAAGGACAAAGAATCCAAGAAAAAAGATCAGGTCGGGGAAAAGATCAAAAAATACCACAATTATACCCCTCTTCGGGTATCCCTTGTGGATGTCTACAGAGAAGTATGCCATACTGAAAAGATACCTCCATCTCGACCACTCAAAAGCAAAAAAGGAGGAGGAAACCAGACTGAATATTGTGAACATCATCGAATCTATGGACATTCCACCAACGAATGTTTCGACCTAAAAAATATCATAGAAAAACTGGTAAGAGAGGGAAAATTAGATCGGTATTTGGCGAGCCGAGCAGACGATCCCAGAAAAAGAAGAAGAGACGAAGATGTCGGACGGGCTGAACGACCACCTCAAACGCCCGAAAGACACGTCCACATGATACACGGAGGATTTGCGGGAGGAGGGATCTCCAAATCATCTCGCAAAAGACATCTTAAAGAAGTATATCATGTCGAGGGAAGGGAGGAAACGCCCGACATCCCCACAATTACTTTTACCAAAGAGGACGCATCCGGCATCATCTCAGGACACGACGATCCTATGGTCGTCACTATCATATTGGCAAATACAAATCTCCACCGCACACTGATAGACCAAGGAAGCTCCGCCGACATCTTGTTCAAAACTGCCTTCGACAAGCTCGGCCTAGAAGAAAAAGAACTCAGAGCATATCCGAACAGCCTGTTCGGACTGGGAGTCACCCCATGTAACCATTTGGATACATCTCACTACACAAGACCTTCGGAAAAGGAAACCAGTCAAGAACACTCAAGATAGACTACATCGTAGTCGACGTGAGTTCAACTTACAATGCCTTAATAGGTTGAACAACATTAAATCAGCTTAGCGCAGTAGTCTCGACTCCACATCTATGCATGAAGTTCTCAATAACAGAAGGGATAGCTACAATAAAAGCAGATCAGAAGACTGCATGCCGCTGCTACAATGAAAGTCTAAACCTCAGAGGCAGAGGAGAATAATTCCACACAATCGAACTTGGAGGAGTTCAGAGGCGGGAAGAACTCCACCCACAACCCGAAGGTGGGGTAGAGAAAGTCCAGATCGGAGACATCCCAGACAAAACAACTAATATCGGTACAATCTTAAAAGGAGATATAAAAGATTCACTCGTACAGTTCTTACAAGATAACGTCGACCTCTTCGCATGGAAGGCTGCAGACATGCCAGGCATAGACCCCAAATTAATGTGCCACAAGCTAGCAGTCTACCCAAGATCTCGGCCAGTACAACAGAGACGTAGAAAGCTCGGGCCAGAACGATCCCAAGCTGTGGAAGAGCAGGTACAAGCTCTACTGGAGGCAGGATTTATAAGAGAAGTCAAGTACCCACTATGGCTAGCCAACGTCGTCTTGGTGAAAAAAGCAAATGGGAAATGGCGGATGTGCACCGACTACACTGATCTCAACAAAGTCTGCCCAAAAGATCCGTACCCACTCCCAAGTATCGACGCTCTGGTAGATGCCTCCTCCGGATATAAATACCTCTCGTTTATGGACGCATATTCGGGATACAATCAAATCCCAATGTATCCACCCGACCAAGAAAAAATTTCATTCTTAACCCCAAAAGCAAACTACTGCTACATCGTCATGCCTTTTGGTCTTAAAAACGCAGGAGCTACTTATCAGAAATTAATGAATAAGGTCTTTACGGATCACATCGGAAAAATCATGGAAGTCTATGTGGACGACATGTTAATAAAGACACAAAGTGAAGAGACGCTATTGTCCAACCTGACCCAAGTATTCGACACTATAAGAGGGCATGACATGTGACTCAATCCTGCAAAATGCACCTTCGTAGTAGAAGCTGGCAAATTCTTGGGTTTTATACTCACACAAAGAGGAATCGAGGCAAATCCGGATAAATGCCTAGCCATACTCGACATGAAGAGCCCGAATTGTGTCAAAGAGGTACAACAACTCAACGGAAGGTTGACAGCCTTGTCCAGATTTCTAGCCGAATCGGCAATAAGATCTCTCTCCTTCTACGCCACTCTAAGGAAGGGAAAGAAGTTTGAATGGACCACGGAGTGCGAGCAAGCCTTCTAAGATTTCAAAAGATTCTTGGGACAACCACCTATCCTAACTCGGCCACGGGAGGGAGAACCACTCATATTGTACCTCGCGGTAGGAAGTCGGGCAGTAGCCTCAGCACTAGTTCGAGAAGACGACAGTGGGCAACAACCCGTATACTTCATCAGTAAAGCATTACAAGGATCCGAGCTGAACTACCAAAAAATAGAAAAATTTGCCTATGCTCTCATACTAACATCTCGACGACTTCGTCCATACTTCCAAACTCACACCATTAGGGTTCGGACCAACTAGCCCATAAAAGGGATTTTGCAGAAAACAGACCTAGCAGGTAGAATCTTGCAATGGGCAGTCGAGCTGTCCGAATTCAACCTTCAATACGAAGCTCGGACAGCCATCAAATCACAATACCTGGCCGACTTCATTGCAGAATTTACAGACACCCCGGAAATCCCAATAGAATGAAATCTTTACGTGGACGGTTCCTCAAATAAAACTGGAAGCGGCGCGGGTGTGATAATCGAAAGCGACCAAGGAACCCAAATCGAACTCTCCCTCAAATTCGGGTTCCCTGCCTCAAACAACCAAGCTGAATATAAGGTACTACTAGCTGGTTTGAAGCTAGCTAAGGAGGTTGGAGCCCAAAAGCTTATTATCTTCAGCGATTCACAAGTAGTCACTTCACAAATAGCAGGGAGCTACCAAGCCAAAGATCCCACCATGAAAAAGCACTTGGACAAACCAGGGAACAGCTCGGACAACTCGGAGAATATGAGGTCCGTCACATACCCCGAGAACAGAATGCCCGAGCTGACGCACTCTCAAAACTAGCCAGCACCAAACCAGGGGGCAACAATAGAAGTCTCATTCAAGAAATGCTTCAGAACCCGTCAATCTCAGAAGAAGAAAAAGTCCTAACCATAACAGGTCAGGATCAAGGATGGATGACTCCCATAATCAAATACCTCAAAACAGAAACACTCCCCACAGATGAAAAGGAGGCAAAGAGGTTAAAACGGGAAGCACAATACTACACTATCATAAACAATACCCTATACAAAAGGGGGATTTCGATATCATTGTTAAAATGTGTGCCGACTTCCAACACAAATGAAGTTTTAGAAGAAGTACACAGCGGCATCTGTGGCAATCATCTCGGAGCAGAGGCACTTACCAAAAAGGTACTCCAGGTAGGATTTTATTGGCCAACTCTACAAAAGGAAGCCATAGAATTTGTAAAGACATGTCCACCATGTCAAAAATATGCCAAATTTTACATCACCCCACCAGAGGAACTCATCAGTGTAACCTCACATTGGCCATTCGCAAAATGGGGACTCGACCTTCTCGGACCTTTCCCCCAAGGATCGGGACAAGTCAAATTCCTCATAGTAGGGGTAGACTATTTCACAAAGTGGATCGAGGCAGAACCCTTAGCTAACGCCACGGTTCAAAGAAGTCAAAAATTCCTATATAGAAATATTGTCACAAGATTTGGGGTTCCATACTCCATCACCACAGACAATGGCACCCAATTCACAGATGCAGGTTTCAGAAAGTTGGTGGCTGATCTGAACATAAAACACCAATTCACTTCCGTAGAACATCCCCAGGCCAATGGACAAGCTGAAACTGCCAACAAAGTCATATTGGCTGAGCCAAAATGGAGGTTATAGGAGGCAAAGAGAGCTTGGGCCGACGAGCTCCCACAAGTCCTATGGGCATATCGAACAACCCCACATTCTACCACAAAGGAATCACCTTTCTGACTAGCCTATGGAACGGAGGCAATGATCCTCGTGGAGGTCGAAGAAGGGTCGCCCAGAGTGATTCACTATAGTGAAGAAGCCAACTCCCAACTTCAAAGGGAAGAACTCGACCTACTTCCGGAAATCCGAGAAAGAGCTCGGATCAGAGAAGAGGCGTTAAAACGACGAATGGCTTCAAGATACAATCAAAAGGTAGTGCCACGAGATTTTTCCAAAAATGACCTCATCCTAATCCGAAATGATATCGGAATAACTCGACCTGGAGAAGGAAAGCTAGCAGCAAACTGGAAAGGATCCTACCGAGTCATATAAATACTTGGAAAGGGCTACTACAGACCATCCGAACTCAAAGGGAGAGAGCTTCCTAGGTCATGGCACGCCTGCAACTTAAGAAGATACTACAATTAGAGGTAATAAAATCTTAGGATAATGTGCACTCTTTTTCCTGAAAAGGTTTTTTAATGAGGTGCCAAGCCAAGATCTACAAATTGCTCGACTTAGAGGGGTAAAAATCCTACGTGTATATATCTGCATTTTCTTTTGAATAAATTTTTTTAGATTTTCTACAAAACTCTCAAGACGCATTACTCTGAAACGCTAAAAAATTCATCGTCCGATTACAAAGCTACGAGATCGGCAGAAAGTGAAGATCAAATTCACTTTCGACAACAATAAAAGACCAAAGAAGGTGAAGACCAAATTCATCAAAAGGTCGACCAAACAGAGATTAAACCCAATTTCGACAAAATTGACAAAGATGAAAAAGCGACAATACAGAATAATGCAAGAAATTATCGAAAGTGATCCATAGAAATGACCTGACGAGGTCTTAATAAAATGGGTTGCTAAAAATAACTTAAAAGACAGGCCGACGTAAAGAAGTCGGACCAGTCGACCATAATAACCAAAGTTATAAAAAGTCAATCCTTGGAAAGAGGCCTGGCTAGCCCTAGAAAGAGGATTACTAGAAATAACTTAGAAGAGGTCGACGTGATGAAGTCGGCCTCCCACAAACAAGTTATAAAAAGTAAACCCTGAAAGAGACCTGACAAAGGTCCAAGCAAGAAGATTACTAGAAATAACTTAGAAGAGACCGACATGATGAAGTCTGTCTCCCACAAACGAGTTATAAAAGTAATCCCTGAAAGAGACCTAACAAAAGTCCAAGAAAGAGGATTACTAGAAATAACTAACATGAAAAAGTCGGCCTCCCAAAAACCCTAACGTTATAAAAAGTAATTCCTAACAGAGACCTCACAAAGGTCCAAACAAAATGGATTACTAGAAATAACTGCAGGCCAAAGCAAGGAAGCCGACATACCAGTTGGATCCAAACATCCACAACCTCAAAGGAATCAAGCCACAAGTATGAAACACAAAAGCAATCCAAAGAGGTCGAGCAACAAGGCTCCAACACTTCCAAAAAACCTAAAAAAGGTACCAAGACAGATAAAAATAGACATGATATGAAAAACATAAAGTTATAATAATAACAAGCTCAAGAGGCTACCAAAACCAGCCCCAAAAGCTTGGAAACCATTTTGTTTTTCAAAATTAAGTTGCTAAACAAGCAACTAAGAAAGTGTCAAGGGCCAGCAACCACCATTTACAAAATAAAGAGTTCAAAAGCCCACAAGCCGGGCTATTTACACAAACATTTAGAAAATTTATTTAAGATCCGAAGACTTCTCGGCAGCATCAGCACGGGGTGAAGGAGGGCGAGTCTGAAGAGGCACTGCATCCACTGTTCCGTCATCCCTATTTAAGATCTGGCAATCAGGTTTCGATTCAAGATGACCAACCTCAGATGTAGGAGCTGAAGAAGTCGGCACAACAAAAGCTTTGGCGGCAGGCACAGAAGGGGGTTCAACATCATCCTCTTCAGGGTCGTTAGGGACGATCTTTCCGTCCTTTACAACGTTGTCCAGACTGAAGAGAGTAAGGTCAAGCTCAGGGGCAAGAACCCGAACCTGCTCCTTCAGGTTCTCATAAGTAGCATTTACGCTGCCTACAAGGTAACCCTGGAGTTCGGCATAATCAGCCCGGGCAGACTCCAACTCCTCCCTGAGACACATCACTTCCTTGTAGGTCGTGACATAGCTATCCTTGTACCTCAATGCCGTGTCTTCAGCCAACCTCATAGAAGCCGCCAAGGCAACGGAGCTAGCCTTTTCGCCCTCCAACTCCTTCTCCAGTTTGGTCACTTTCACTTGGAGCTCCTCCTTCAAACCCTTCATTCTGGCGAACTCCCACTTAGCCTCCTCCATAAAGGCCTTGGTAGCATGAAGGGGAATATCTTGGGCAGTTCGGTACATGGCAGCTCCCATATGTGCCATCTTGATGCTGCTCCGAGTAATAAAGTCCAAATGGCGAAGGAGAGAGACATTGTCAGTAGGAATGGTACCATAAGTACTAATCTGCTGATCGACAAACTCAACTGCGTCAAAGTCAGGGGCATCAAGGTTAAAAGGCTCAGTTGTCTTTTGTTTTTTGTTTGGAGGAGTGCCAGAAGTAGCAACAGAAGACTGCGGAGGATCAACTAAACGGACTCGAGGAGTAGGGATCATTCTCCTCGGTCCAGGTGAACTCGGCACAGATGGCTTCAGCGGAACTTGAGAGGACCCTTCCCCATCCGCCCTGGTCGAGATGTTCTGGGCTGCAGTAGCCTTTCTCGCCTTCTTGAAAGCCTTCATCAAGTCATTATTCTTGGCCATCTCTGAAAAATGAAAATCAACAGTTTTACAAACCAGAAAAAGAGGAAGAAAGCAAAGAAAAAGCGAGAAACAAAATACATCAAGTAATACCCAATGCAGTTTGGACAAGGGATGGGTCCCCCAAAGATTTTTTATTGTCCAGATGAGGAGGTTCCCCCCAAATGTCCTCCAAAACAGTTACAAAAGCCTGCTCAATTTTGTCAAGCATTTCCCATGTATAACGGGATACCACTACATTCTGCTGCCAACACAATGGGAAGGATGGCTCATCATTTGCTTCCAGAAAAAAGGGCCGAGCTCCCTCAACTGCTCGGACATTAAAAAAATAATTCTTGAAGTCCCTAAAGGACTCGTCATACATGTCAAAAACCTTATGTCCTTGTGCAGATCTAAAAGAAGCCCATGAGGCTTTCTCTTTTGAAGAAATCCCGGGCTTAGTTAAAACAAACAGATAAAGGAAAAGAGTTTGAGAAGGAGTAACGTCCAACTCTTGGCAAAGAAGCTGAAAAATCTTGATAAAGCCCCAGGAGTTCGGATGGAGCTGGGACGGAGCTACATTACACGACCACAATAAATCGGTCTCAAAAGAAGTGAAGGAAAAAGTGATGTCCAACTGGCTGAAAAAATAGTCGTAAGCATAAAAGAAAGGGCGCTCCCCCCGGGTCAGAGCAAGGAAGCAAACCCTCTCCTCGAAATCAAGTGCTACCAATTCATAATTTCTTTCCTGATCTCTACTCTTACAGAGGCGGTGATGTTTTCTAAGCTCCACACAAAACTCAGCATTCACCACAGAAACACACATTAAAACAAGGGAGTCCAACCAATCAGACATCCCCTCAGGAACCTTAGAAGACGTCTCTACAATATTTTTGCGAGAAGACATGGCCTAGTCCTACAAACAAGAAAAGAAGATGGATTACTAAAAAACATCTCGGGCAAAATCAAAACAACTCAACCAGTATGATTCAGGACAACACAAACAACAAAAGGAAACCTCAGGACCCACACCGAAGATCCATGGGCATCCTTCGGAGGCAGTCATGGAACAAGGATTCAGGAAAACCTACAAGACTAATATCTCAACAAAACTCTCAGCAAAGAAAAGCCCTTTCTCAAAAAGCAACATCCCGAGAAGAAAGGAAAGTCAAAACAAAGTCATCAAAGGAGCAGCAAAGCAGCAGTTCAATCAGAAAACCAAACAACAAAAAGTGCCAAGCAGAGGACGTCAAAGACGCAACCTTTTTCTTTCAAAAGAAACAAACAAAGCTATTTTCCCAGAAAGCTACAACATCAAATAGAAAGGCAAAAAAAATATGCAAAAACCCAAAAACCTTCAAGCACCGGGAGAAATAACGGAAACATGCATCACAGCAATGATTGAACATCACGACGCCAAAAGGTTCAAACTTTCAAGCATGCAAACGAAAAATCAAAGCTTCACCAAAGAGCCGAAGACAAAGCGACGAAAAAAGTAAAAAAAAGCTGAAAGAAGAACCAACCTGGAAATAGCAGAAAGCTTCAAAGAAGTTGAAAATGGAAGATGGAATCCGGAATCACCCTTTCACAGCAAGGAAAAGTACTAACAATCACCGAGCAATATCGCAGGGAGAAACGCAAAACTACAAACTTCAGGCGAAAACAGAAAGTGAGAAAGAAAAGGGAAGTTACGGTAACAAGAGAAGAGAAACCGTTTTCCTGAGTAAAAAATTCAAAATAAAGAGGCTAGAGAAGCTGGGCATTAAAAACCAATTAATGAGGGTATTAAACCCTCGCGCATTCCCAAGACCAGAGCGCTAATGCAAAGCGCGCGCTTTTTTAAAGAAAACGTTCCACATTCAAAAGAAGACTCTACAAAGAGGAGATCAACAGATGCTCGAGTTCGACTTTCACCAGAAAAGGATTGAAGTCCTAAAATCAATACTCGACCTCAAAAGAAAGACCAAGCTCGAGCAAGGGCACTGTTCATACCCTGAGTCGAGCTATCCGACCCAGGATGTTTAGGGACAAGGCGACCGACCTCTTCAGGTCAGACTATCCGACCTCTTCTCAAAGAGCTCGGCCAAATCACCAGGAAAGCCCAAAAAAGGGTCCAAATAGAAGAACACGACCCAAATCCAAAGGCAGCCCAAGCCTATAGAGATAAGGGCGGTTCCCTTGTAGATAAGATGACCTCACTCAAAGATAAGATAAGATAAGATAACTAACTTATCTTATCTAAAAAGGTCACTCCACACCATTATAAATATACTGGAGCACCCAGGTATAACTCATATTCTGATTCTACTAAAAACCTATTTAATACCCTTGCTAACTTAAGCATCGGAGTCCCTTGCAGGTAACCCCACCCTCCGGTGACAGAGGATCAGCTGCATCACCAGTCCAACAAGTCGGATACAACCGTTCTGGCTGTCACTCACCAGCCGGACACGTCAGCTCCGACCAATACAGAAGATCTCGTCCGAGATCGACCTACAGTTTCAGGTTACCCTCGGAACAGATTCTATGACGAAGTAAAAAATATCCAAGTCCAGAAAGAGGAACTCGAGCTCCTCCTAGAAGTCCGAGAACAAGCTCGGATAAGAGAAGCCGCGCTAAAACAAAGAATGTCGGCAAGATATAATAAGAAGGTCATTCGAAGAAACTTCACCACAAGTGACTTAGTCCTGATAAGAAATGACATCGGGATATCCAAGTCAGGCGAAAGGAAGCTCGCTGCCAATTGGAAAGGACCTTTCAAGATAACTGAAGTATTAGGAAAAGGCTACCACAAAGTGTCTAACCTGCAAGGGATTGAGCTTCATAGGTCGTGGCACACATGCAACATGAAGGGATATTATAGCTAGAAGCGCACCTCACTCCCTGGTGTATTCTTTTTTCCGACTTCATGATTTTTTTTTTCGAAAAGGGTTTTCCTAGAGGGGTTTTAACTAGGTATCAAAGCGAAGGCTAGGGGAAAAAAATTACCACCCTTAGTAGCAGAAACATTTTGTAAATTATTTTTCATTAATGATAAAGTATTCTTAAATTCCATTGTTTATTCTACGACACGCGCCGACTTAAGCTCAAAAAATCCGAAACAGTTGTCTAACCTAAATGGTCGGTAAGATAAAGCAACGAGGTACAAGTCGGCGTAAAGAGGTTATACACATCGATCATAAAAGCCCGTGTTTCACGACTTATAATTCGGACGGTGTTTGGGCTCCAAAATGCATCGCAAAAATAATCTAAGTTCTAAAATGGCTGACTTCTAAAAAGAAATCGGTCATCCAAGTATGGCAATGAAAAGATCCTTTAATTAAAAACAAATTCTAAGTTGAAAACTCTCAAAAGGTAATCACTCCCAGCATACAAAGAAGCTTTTTATAAAGCTTTGCAATAGTTAAGATAAAAACTTAAAAAGAAATACCTATAAAGAAGGTATCTAAAAAGTTGTTAAAAATCCTTAAAAAAGGATTGACATCCACGAGAGTATGCAAAAATACAAAAAGCGAAGTGTTCTTAAAAGGACCCACAAGTCGGGCCTTGAAAGAGTAACTAAGAAGTGCCAATAAGAGGATTTTGATCGTCAGGAGTCGCATTAGTGGTAATTTCAGGCTGAGGAGAGGAAGTCGGCATAGTCTCCTCAGTCGGGATGACTTCAGACTGAAAGGACTCCCCAATGGGATCCCCGAGGTCTCCGGATTGGACATAAGAACGTTCCCTTCTTGAGGAGGAGGGACGATCTTCCCGTTAATCACGACCATGTCGGGATTAAGAAGAGACAGATTCACCTCAGGAGCAAAAACCTGGAGTTGGGCCTTCAAGTTTTCAAACATTTCATCCCTGCCCTCAGCGACCGACTCTTTCAAATCGGCATATTCATCTTTAAGTCGCTTCACGTCCTCCTTCAGATCCAAGTTCTCTCCAAAAACTCGGGTGTAACTTTCTTCAGCTTTCTTCTTCAAACCCTCAGCCATCGCACAAGAAGCTGCAGATTGCTTCTCTTTTTTCCCGAGCTTTAAAGAGATCAGACTCCAACTTAGACTTCTCTTCCTCCCACTCTTTCTTTGCCTCACGAAGGGAGGTCACCTTGACTTGCAAAGCCTCCAAAGAGTGCTGAGTAGCACCCAAAAGAGTCTTTTCCATCTCCCTCAGCAAAGCAGAGCATACTCTTGTTGTCCAAATTCCTCCCCGGATAAAGACTTGGAGATGGTTTTTGATAGAGAAACATCATCCATGACAATAAGGCTATGAGGAAGGATGTGTTTTTCATAAAAACTCACTCCATCGAAACCAGTGTCATAAACACTGACATTTCCAAATTCTGAAGTCTTTCATTTTTTGGAACTCGGGTCCGAAAAGGAAGGGACGGGAGGAGTAACAACAAGAGGAGGAGGAGGAGGAGGAGGAGGAAGATGGGATACCAGCTTAGACTGAGAAGAAGTGCCCGAGTCTGACTTAGTCGGGGAAGGAGTATCCGACCTCCCCGAGTCGTGAAGCTATATGGCTCGAGCTTTAGCGTCCCTCTTGGCCTCTTGAACCTTTTGGTAGGCCTTCGAACCACTTTTCATTTTTCTACACAGAAACATCGAGAATTAGAAATAACTCGGGTCAACAACAAGTATCTACAAATAATAACAATAGCTACCTAGCTCGGTACGAACATAACTCAGCTTTCCGAGAAGAAACTTCATCGTATCAAGGTTTGGAGCTCGTCCTCAAGCCTCTCGGAAGAATTCTACTACAGCCTCCTCAACCTCATCGGAATCTATCAGGTTATACTTATCGACATGAATTGACTCTACCCAATATAGTTGGAAGCGAGGTTCATTATTTTCATTTAGGAAAAATGGATGGTGACCCTCAATAGGCCGAACCTTAGAAAAGAAGTTTTTGAAATCATAGAATGACTCATCAAAAATAGAGAATACCTTCCGACCTTGTATACCTCGAAAAGAAACCCATTGTTGTTTATTAGTTGAACTGAAAGGTCTTGTAAGCTGGAATAAGAAGAAAAAGATTTTCAAAGAGATCGGAAAATCAAGCTCACGACTCATGAGCTGGTAGATTTTCATAAACCCCCAGAAATTTGGGTGAAGTTGGGAGGAAGCCACTTTACAAACATACAAGACGTCGATTTCAAAGTCGGAAAACGGAAAAACCACCCCAAGTCGGGTAAAAAGACAATCATACATGAAGAGAAAATGGGGTTTCGATGAGGTAACTCGGTTGAAACATACTCGGTCTTCAGGGTCGGGGGGCCCCTATTTCATTCTTCCCCTTATCATCTCTAAATCTACAAGTCCTATGGTGTCTACGAAATTCATCTACAAACATATTATCTACTACGGGAACTGTAGAAAGAACCGAGGTATCTACCCATCTCGACAACTCCTCGGGAACCTTGGATGACATTCTCAAGACAAGTGAACGAGACATATAGATGAGATATACCTACATTATAAAACAAAAATCATCACTACAAGTCGGAAATCAGTAAAAGACCTTTTTCAGATAAAAGAATCAACAAACACAGATGGGACATCCCTGGGAAAAGAAAAATGGCATTGTTTCCAGAAGCCAAACAATATCATTTAGGGGCATTACAATACACAAAGGAGACAACAATAGTGTAATAAACCAAAAGAAGCTCAAAAGAACCAATTTTCATGAAAAAATGAAAGTCAAAAGTTATGGAGACAGCAAGTCCCAAACACGGAAACAGCAAGGATAGCAAACAAGATTGTACATTAATGCAAACAAGATTTTTTAATTCTAAAGAATCAAATGTACAAAGTAATACATAGTGCAAAGAACTAACCTTTTTTCTCCAAAGGGAGCAAGAGAGGATGAAAAACAGTAAAATAACGGACGATCCTCTTCAAACCAAATATCAAGGTAATACTTGTTCTTCAGAAGAGGAATGAAACTTCAATGCAAGAAGATAAGACGAAAAACTTGAGAAAGAGAAAAGGGAGTAAGCGTTAGAAAAAGAGGAAACGAAAAAGAAGAAAGAAAAGAGGGGAGAGGTATTTATAAGACCCAAGGGGAAAAATGTAAAACCAAGAGACGCAACAATTGACATTTCGAAATCACATCGGGTTTCCGACTTGAAAATGGAGACCTAAAAAACCCGATGCGATAACCTTACCTATCAACACCTGTCCAACTTCTCACAGGCTTGAATCCGACCTAAGCAAAAGATCGGACTTAAGCAGGGGCATTGTTCATACTCTGGCCCAAAACATAAGACAGGCCCAAAGTAGAGAAAGTCCGAAAGACATCTACCGAGTAACCGACCTCCTAAGAGGTTGGACAGAATGCTACAAAGTGATAACTCCCTCCTGAAGGAGTTATAACTAATCCCGATTAACACTCACCTACTTTTAGAAGAGAGATCTCAACAACCCCTAGATAAAGGGGACGGTTATCCGTCACCAATAACGGAACTACTCTAACGGTGGTTATTGGCTCATCACCTATAAATACACTGACACCTCTCAGGTATGCTTAAGATCTAATCTACTATAAATCTGCTAGTACCCCCCTCCCCCACTTTCTCACAAGAAACTCGGATGACGTCTACCTAACATAGGATAAGTCAAACGCTGTCTCACAAGAAATCTGGACTTCACATTCAAATCCAAATACAATCTAGTTTCACGTAATCCTCAAAACAGGAATATAAATGATTGACTTCTTTTTTATAATTGGTAAAAATTACAGAGGATACAAGTTTTTCCTAACGAATACAATTATAAAAGAAAAACAAAAAATCTGGCGATGTAAAAATAGGAAGAATGTTTTATGTATGGTTATTGAAAAAAGTAACCATACATAAAAAAGCTTGAGGGAATAGTTGTTATTAAAATAGAAGTATAGATGTAAATTTTGTAATTTTAAAGGGAAAAATATTTTTAAAACTGGTAAACTAACATTCGATAATTACATATCTATTCTAAGTACAAGATAAAATTTGGTTCTTTTAAGCATGAATTAGAAACATAAATGTTATATAACTATTTTTTTTAATTAATTTCAGCCAAGTTAGAATTTAAGTGTGTATATTTTGTCTTCTTACATTCTTCTTTTTATTTTTATTTTTTAGTTTTTCCTCTTCATTTATTATCATCATAATCATTATTATCATTATTATCACATCTTTTTCCTCCACATCATCCTCCTCTATCATCATCGTCACCATTATTATCATCATCTTTTTTTTTCTTTTTTTTAATGCCGTCGTTTTCTTTTTTTTTCCAAAACAGAATTAAAAAAATGGTAACATTCACTTTTATGCTTTTGTACAATTCTTTTTCAAACGTCGTCGTCTTCTTCGTCTAAAAAAGAATAATAAAAAATTACATTATTTTATTTTATGTGTCATATTTAAAAAATTTTAGTGTCAAAATTAAGAAATTCTTATTCACAGTTAAAAAATTCCAATGCTATTTTTTATTTTTATATTTTTTTCAAACAACAACAACTCTTATTCCTTCTTCTTGTTTATATAGGTCTTTTGTTACACACTCATAATTTTTATTATTTCACCTTTTAAGAAGAATAAAAAAACAAAATAAATAAAAAGAAGAAATTAAGCGACCTTTTCTTTCATTTTTTATTTATCTTTTTTAATAATGAACACAAAAATTAAAAAAATACGAAACTTTATAAATAAAAATACATAATTTCTACACAAATAAAGAAGAATGAAGGAAAAAAATCGTAGCATTAAGTTTAAAATTTTAAGAAATTTTGATGTCAAAATTAAAAAAATTATTGTGTCAAAATGAAGAAAATTGTATATTAGGATTAAAAAATTTTGATGTTATTTTTTACGTGAAGAAGGTGGGTGATTTTATATGCATGTTAGATTTTCACCAATTTAATTAAACTTAGTTAATAAAAATATTTAAAT
>NC_029792.2:9005372-9014185 GCF_000816755.2 Arachis ipaensis
ACTCAATTATAAAAAACATAACATTAAAATTTAATAAATAATATTTTTTAAATTAATTATTAAATGAAAATAACAATCAAATTAGTTCTTTAGTGTGCCGAATGACTTCCTCAGCTTTCTATTAATGCTATCATCAGACAAGAGAACGAACTTAATTAACGGCTTAAAATTGAGGATTAAGGCTACGTTTGTTTGTAGAGACAGGATACTGAGACAGGAACACTGAGACACAAAATCGTGTTTGGCAGAAGAGACATGGACAGAGACAATGTGTCCAGAGACATTGAATTAATGTATTTTGTGTCTATCTTGACAGGAAGGACACAGAGACACTAACAAGGGACACAACTTATTTTTTATTTTTTCTTTCATTATTCTTGTTAATTTTTCATAATTATATTTTTTATTGTTATATTTTTTATTTCAAATTTTTTTAATGAAAAAAAATGAGAATAAATTGAATTTTCATAATTTGTTCTAGTTTATCACAAAACAGAATACAAGAACATAAAATTTTGTATCTCTGATCATCAATGTCTTGTCCTATTCTGTTCTCAGTGTCCTATCCTGTCCTGTCCTGTTCTTGGAAACAAACAGAGCCTAATTTAATCTGATTAAAAACTGAACAACCAAAATGATTGTTAGTTGATTAAAACTACTTGTGTTTTCCTATTCGGCGTGCCCCGACTAGAATAAAGATTATTTATTTATCTTTTTTATCTTTTTCTCTTTATTTCATCTTACACATAATTTTATTATTTTATTCTTTTAACAAAAATAAAAATATAAAATATAAAAAAATAAAAAATACTACAATAAAAAAAACACAACAAGAACAAAAGAACGAAAATAAAAAGTAACTTGCGAATAATAATTAGTGAGTGATTTTAGCATACACTATGTGAGTAATTTTTATTGGATTTGAGTCAATTTAGTTGGACTTAATTGACAAATACACTTAGATATGTAGCAAGACCAAAATTATAAATGAACAATAAAAAGTGCAAACTCACACTACAAAAAATTCACTTAATATAGTTGAATTTACTAGCAAAATTACCAAAAAAAATTTACAGTAAATTTATTACTGTCAAATTTAGTAGCCTACAGATTTAAACGATAAAATCCTTGCTGGTAACTCATTAATGGGAATTATTTAGTCCGTTGCTAACTTTCAGTGAATTTAGCAACAAATTTAAAAATTTGATTGGCAAATTTATGGAGGTGGTTACTATAAAAAAATTTCAACAGTAACTTTGATGCCATGAAATAAGATTTCACGCATTATTACTGTTGGATTTATTTATTGGTAAATTCGATGATAATATGTTATTTTATGATAATTAATTAAATTAAATTAATAAATATCAGCGAACTCAACTGATGATAAATTCGACGTTAAACTTAAATTTTAATTTTTTTAATGGCTATATAGAATACCTATTAAAACCTAATATACTATTATCAATATGTCAAGAATTAATAGTCAAATTCCAATTAATAAAAATTAAGTAGTATTTTCAATAAAAATAATCAACTATAATATGAAATAGCAAGTGTATAGAAGAAAAAGTTAAAGAGATAAACTACTAATATTGTCAAACAAAGCAAAGTATAACCATAATCACTACGGGTTCTAATAATTATCATCGTCGTCATCCTCCCGACATCTCTGCATGTCATCATGTCTACATGAAACAAAGATGAAAGCAGTTAAGTGCTATACAATTATATAACAATGTAATTGAAGTTTAATAAAGAAACACAAAATAGAACTAAGGTTAGTGTGTAAAATGAGGTACAATACAAACTAAACTAAGATTACTCTTGGGTATGATTTAACTCAGACTTAATACTGGTCATTCTAACTCAAATAGACAATTTCGAATGAACGCTTCCCTCAAACAACTGTTGTGTACAGATTTTAACAAATAATAAATCTCTATTTTTGGGTTAGGCTGTTCTTCAATTTCTTTCATAATATTAATACTGATTGCATCAAATACCATCTCATTGTATATCTTTTGGATACCCTCCCTGTAACACCTTAACTTCTAGCACGTCATGATCGTACTAAGAATAAGGCATTACGACTCTATTTTCCTTTTATTAGCTATTTAATATTGAGCCTCTACATGTTAACTGGTCGATAGATTTTAAGAAAAACGAAATTCCTTTTAGTTTGGTATATACTTCAACTCAACTATGTCAGATAAACATATACTCACATAATTAATATTAATACATAATAATTATTCATACAAAACTTAAATACAAACCTACCCCTCTGTAAAAATACAACACTTTACAACATCAAGGGCGAGGGAAAAAAAACCCAGAAGCAACTAGCCAAACAAGCCTTCTATTCGTCCGTAGCTTTTCAATTAGCCATCATGTCTGTACCTCTGAAAAGTTTTTTTTAAAAAAAAAACTTTGGGGTGAGAACAAAGCCACACGTTCTCAGTAGGGAACGTGAACGCCGCAATAAACAGAGTAAATACAAATAGCTAGTTCATATCACAAAAACAATTTCACTTAAAACAGTTTTAAATTCCTTTCTTTAAATCACATTACTTAAACAAAATTCCAGTCACATTAACAATTCCTTATCCATAAACAACATTCCTAAATACATTATTAAGACCACAACACAAGTAAAATATCCATAAAGCACACAAGCTCATCACCAAAACAACAGCACAATCACAAAAAAAAATAAAATAAAGCAAACACAATCAAATGTAAATGCGCAAACAAGATGATGCATGCCTATTCCTAGCGTAGGCCATGAGTTCGTGCGTCAGTTGTCTACCCGCCTCTGCAACAGCCGCCGACGAGTTGCACGCCACTGTGAAGTCACCATTCTGATCTGCCATCGTTCAGCTGCTGCCACTATTTCTCGATTTGACAAACATCCTCCTTGTTAGTTTTTCCCAATTTCTGAAACCTGTAACTTTCTTCCTTGCTCTGTTATTAATTTATCCTTCTGCTATATCCCTGCCCTAATTACAGTAGCATGTGTTTTGCTCTAGTCATTGCTAATTCATCTCCAGGCCAATCATAATTGGTGCGGTTGTCGTTGTTGTTGTTGTTGCCCTGAAGGAGTTGAGGCTACTGCCGCTACTATGGCTATTTTGAAGGTTGCTGCCGTTGCTGAAAATTAAGGATAAAGAAAGGGGATTATCGCGGTTAGTTCCTACGGGTTCGACAAATCAAGGTAGGGGATTTGCTTTAAAAATAAATGTTTTATGTTATGAATGCCATGAAAATTAAATGAGTAACTGCAAATGGTTTATGGTTACTTTGTGTGAATAATTGTTGGAATTGAGTTGAATCACAGCTGTAATTGGTGATTGGTTTAATGATTTAATATAGTGATTATTGATGATGTTGTGTTTTTTGAAGTTATACTTGTTGCTAGTACTTGTTGATGATGATTTTGTATACGGAATGTTACAATGGTTGCTGGAAATTTATTTGATGAATCATAACTTGAGATATATTGTTATAGATGAGATGCTAAAAAATGGATGTTGTGATAATATGGTTACGTTGCACTTATGATATGAAATTGTGATATATATTGAATTAAGAGTTCTTGGACAACTTTGGTTAGTCAAAAGAAAGTTAGAATTGTGGTTTTAGAGGAATTTTAGGCTTGAATATAAAGTTTGGTATGAAGGGTTATTAAAATTACTTAGTGCAGATTTCTAATGCTATAAAAGTGTGATTATCTTATATAAAGCATGTAAATTTCTGATAGGTATATGGAATTGAGGTTTCAGGGCAGGGTTATGACATAATTTAAGTAGATATGGTGATAAGTAATGGGAATGGTTAATTGGTATAAGTTGGAAACCTAGAGGACTAAATTTGGTTAGTGAAAATTAAGAAGCCTTGCTGCAGAAATTTCTAAACAGTTTGGACAGCAACTTAAAATAAAAACTGGAAGTGATCTGGTAGTAAGTGACGGTGAGAGTGGGTGAACGTGGCTTGTTGAGGAATAAACAGATGGTGGGAGAAGGCATACGTGTAGGTAAATTGGGTAATAGGATTAGGGCTGGTGAAATTAGGAAACCAATTATTTTTAATTAAATACTTCTATTTTAAAATTATAGATAAATAAATAAATTTTTCTTTGTTTATAAAATAAGTTCGAAACTAAATATTCAAAATACGTTATATAAAATTTCCATTATTTTTCAATTACTAGAACTTTAAATTATAATTAAGAAATTACTCGATTTTTATGTAAAAATCTCCGAAAATATAATCTTGATTAAATAGAATAAATCGTAAAATAACTTATTATTTAATTTTCATAAATCCGAGGTCTTACACTCCCAATTTACTTTTTCTGTGTTCATTTCTTTAGCCTCTAACCTTCCTTGATCAACCCTCAGGTCTATTGGAATTCAGTGCAAACCGATTGATTATTGCCTACTCATAAACTTCTCTATAATCAGTCCACATCCAATACCCATCATTGAATCGGTTACGGTGAAGGTGAAGGGTTATATTCAATTGTCCTAACCACTTAGTCAACCGACACTTATAGCACGAACGTCTAGATACTAATACTTAAATGGTTCCATATTGAAGATATACGCAACAAATTGATCAACCCCCTCAAAGAACTCAGGTTTTAGTCCCTCCGGTAGATCGTTATTCCTATCATAAATTCATAAACGATGACCTAGAATCATTTTGCAACAAACAGCCCATAATTCAACCAACACAACTTATTAAATTTTTTAGAAATTTCATCAGAAATTTTCCTAATTCAGATACTCCACAAAAAAAAGTTATCAATTTTCATAAAGGAAACAGTTGTAAATATAAATTAAAACAAACACATATTTAAGAAAACATCAAATCTTAGCCATTTTAATACATATTTTCTTATTACTTTACAATTTTTCAACAAGTAAGAATTTCGAGAAGGCGCTACTAGACAATATTCTTCCACTTTTGTTCTAAAACTCTATCATAGAAAACGTAAGCATGACATAAAATTTAAACAATTTAACATGTTTAGATATAAAAAAAAAAGTAAAGTATTGTTTTTATCCCCAACGTTTGGAGTAAGTTCCAAAGTTGTCCCTAACATTTCAATCGTCCTATTTAAGTTCCTAACCTTTTAAAATTGACTCAATGTTGTCCTGCCGTTAGGGATCCGTTAATAGAATTGACGGCAAGACAAAATTGAGACGATTTGAAAACGTTAGGGACTTAAATAGGACGAAAACGTTGGGGACAAAAACGATACATAGAAATAAATTTTAGTTTTATCCTTCAATAATATCAATTTTTTACTATAGATAGTATTCAATTACTTTTTAATCACATCTAAGTAATTACACTTAATCACATTGATTTTATTCTAAATAAATTTTTTATATTTTTATATTAACTTATAACTTTAAGTGTAAAATTATAAAAATATAAATAAATTTATTTAGAATAAAAGTAATGTGATTAAGTGTAATTTATTTAGATGTGATTAAAAAATTATTGAATATTATGTACAGTAAAAAATTGATATTATTGAAGGATAAAATTAAAATTTATTTCTATGTATTGTTTTCATCCCCAACGTTTTCGTTCTATTTAAGTCCCTAACGTTTCAAAATCGTCTCGATTTTGTCTCGCCGTCAATTCTGTTAAAGGATCCCTAACGGCAGGACAACATTGAGCCAATTTTGAAACGTTATGGACTTAAATAGGACGATTGAAACGCTAGAGACAACTTTGGAACTTATCCCCAATGTTAGGGGACAAAAACGATACTTTACTCAAAAAAAATAACTCTAGTACCGCATGAACAACCCACTATATATAGCCATGAATAACCAACGATTAAAGCTACACGAAATTAAAACAAAAAGCACATTTGAATCTAGCTATGATCTTTGCTTCCTTTTTTACTTTTATCTCAATAATATTATTTCTATATCTGTCTTTCTCAAAATCTTCTTTACATTAACACATTTATACAATCTGAATTAAAAATACAATGTAACATCAAAAAATTATAACATTAACACATTAATTCAAAAAATGTAACAAATTTTTTTTTAAATACAATGAAGCCAAGATGTTTAGAGTATGCATACCTTTCTGGTATGGTGGCAGCTCGAACAATGTGGTGGTGACCTGGTGACCGAACAGACGACTGCTTTAAAAAGGGGTTTAGGTTATATATATATATATAAAGAGATAAAGGAGAGGGACGAGGATAACCTACTTAAAGGAGGGAGGCAACTCCGAAGACAGAATTCAGTGCAGTAGGGACACCAACGGCGTCAATGTTGGAAGCGGCTTTTGGAAAGTGAGGAGAGAGGGCGGTGCATTTTGAATTTTGGACAACATTACCGTAGGATTTACCGACAAATAAATCCAACGGCAATCGGCAATGAAGTGGTAACCGAAATGCAACATTTCACTAAATAGGGTTATTGGAGCATTAATCCGCCAGTAAATCCCACCTTAATTTTTGCAACTTTTTTTTGCTCACAAGCTGCCTCTAAATGTCGCCCATTGATTATAAATAAATGAATACATAACCTAAATTTGAAAGGTGAACTTGAGTATTTTCACAGCCTAGGCAGGATACTAGTGGTTCTCAGCTTCAAAATTTTTTCATATTCTCATTAGTTTTTTGGGTGTGTTTATGAATGGAATTCACTCAAAGGAAATTTGTTTCAAATGATGGTTTCATGATTGTGAAGATTAAAGAATTGCCAATACCGAACTTTAATAATTAAACCATTAAGACTCGAACATGCTATGAATATGGCTAGTTGCCGAACTTTATGATAGGGATTTATTAAACAAAAAATCTTATTAGTACTATTACTGTCAACTTTTAAATGGTGCTTTAGAGGTGCCACAACCATAGCCATTGATCCCTATTGTGAGTAAGTGAATCTTTCACTGGTGTCATTGTCAAATAACCTTGTCATGAGAGGCATGTTATGACTTGTGATTGTTGTCCACTTGTCTTGTGTCCTGATTAATTATTTGAGCAAATAAGAGACCCCGCTCTCTCTTCTTTTCATTTTTGAATTCTAAGTTCTTTTGAGGCTGCAGTAGCACACGACATTGAGATTATAGAAAGGATCCAAGCCAGAATCCATATAAAACAAGGTAACTAACTAAACAGTTTAAGGATAAGTTTTGGTTGTTACTACAAGAACTATTTGATCAACTGGTTTCAATGTGCATTGGAGCTGAGAATAATAACCATCACCCATTCACCTGGCTGGGTTCCAACCTCTCCTACCCCCATGATGATGAAATGGTCTTCTCCCACAGTTAGCAGATGAACCTGGATGAAATTGATGTGGAGCATGGTGATTGAATGGAACAGAGTTAGAATCCAAACTATGGTTTGTTTGTGACTGAAATCCATTGGATGAAGAACCCTGCTGTCCAGCATATATAGGAGGATGCTGAATCTGAGGGAATGGTGAGTTCATATTCAACCCGAATGGCATTTGGTTTTGACCCCAATTACCCTGTGGATACATAGCTTGCTGTGCTAATATATTGGGTTGCACCCCAGGAAACATTGTTGCTAGTAGAAGCACTTGGTTGGGATTCAACTGCTGCTGAAAGGGAACAACCGGTTGAGGCCACTGATGAGGAATTTGAGTATTTGGTGTCAACCATGGTGCTGCAGGCTGAGGCTGCGGAATTGTAGCTGTATTTGTCCAAATTCCAAATGGAGGGTTGGCATTTGCAGGAGTGAATGGGGGAACTACGGTTGTCACTGCATAGGAGCCTTGAGCGTTGCCTGAAAATGTTGACGGTTGCGCATGATCATGCAATGGTGCAGCTGGAAGAAAAGGGCCTTGTGCGTGGCCTGAAAATGTTGAATGTTGTCTGTGATCATGCAACGGTGCGGGCAGTGCAAGAAGGCCTCGTGCATTGCCTGCAAAAGTTGAATGATGTCCATGATCATGCAATGGTGCGGCTCTCCTACCTCCAACATTTTGATCACTACTGCCTCTCTTTGTCATTCTTAGTTTTCTCAAGTATTCAGCCTCTTTCTCATCATCCAAAAACTCCTCATCATTATCACCAGATGATGCATCATATCCTTTCTTAAATAGATCAGCATTGCTGTTAAGGACAAAATCAGTGAATTCCGGAACAAACGATATCGAAGCTCCTTGATAGATCCCTTTGGGGACTTGATTCTCTGAATTGTATCTTACAACATAATAGGGGCGTTCCACATGCCCAAATATCTCATCGATTGATCCCAGAGGTGTTCGAGTTTCAGTTATCCAGAGAATTGAACCTTCATTAAGAGGGTGGTGATTCTCCATGCTTTTGATAGTGACCTTAGCACCAATAAACTGTAAAACAAATCACTTGATAAAGCTGTCGAATCCAACACACAAGGAAACTTGGAACAGAAAAGAAACTAAAAAGTTTGAAGTGGAATCCGTAAAGATTCCTGTTAGCTTACTGATACAACAACTCCCACTGGAAGCATCTGATGGTGTGGTCCCAATGTTACATTCACCGGAGCAACAACAGGAAGAATCTGAAAAGTTCACATCCAAAAAAATAAATAAATAAATAAAAAACAAAATCTCAAACCAAAGAATAGTTCCAAAACAAAAAGCAAAAATTTCGAACATAGCACTATCTAAGTATTTTTCAAGTCTTGGATAATGGAATAGAACAACACCTCAAGCTCATTCTTTGACCTAATGGATCTCAGAAGACCACCATCGTCATCGTCATCGTCATCGTCATCCCTATCAGATTCTATAATCTCACCTTCTTCCGGCTCACTT
>NC_029792.2:9014442-9049697 GCF_000816755.2 Arachis ipaensis
AGAACTTGAATACGGTGAAGAAGAAGCGGAAGCGCCACTCTTAGACTCAGAATTCTCACAAGAACCCTCATCATCTGCATGATCGTCATCACTTCCACCACTTCCACCCGCTAAGCTAATTTGTTCAATCCCTTCCCTAATCCTACTGCTACTACCCAAAGCCCCCACATTTACACTCTCATCAGCTCCAGCTCCATGTTCTTCCACAACACGGGTCGACCCTGAGCCGGAAACAATCGGTTCCGAGCCACCATCTGTCTCATTCTGTGCAGACATTTCCTCGATTTCGGGAACATAATCGAAATTGATGAAGGAATCGGCGATGGCATAGTCCTCTTCAGCCTTAGTTTCAGGTTGTGGTTGTGGTGGTTGTGATTGTGATTGTGATTGTTGTTGCTGATGTTGTTGAGGTTGGGGCGATGAGAACAACGCCATGTTCGAACACAGCACAAAAACGAGGGTTTGTGACTTTGGTGATGTTGGTATATGGAAACGGAAATGGAAGTATTAATAATGGGAAGAAGAAAATTTCCATATCTGAAGGAAGAAACGAGGTTTGTGATGGTCTTGGGTTTTGGTTTCGGTTTCAGTTTTGGAACGTGGTTTTTACCTTTTTTTCCGATCGTTAAACGCTTAAACCCTAGGCGCGAAACGCAGGGTATCCTCTATACGGTGTCGTTTTTATGGTCTTTTTAATTAAATTTTGTTTCCCTCCAGTACCCGGTGGGGCTGCTCTCCGGAGAACCAGATATGTAAGACAACACAAATTGAAGTGGTTTAGAATACCGCCGAGGTTGAATAAAATATACTTATCATGTTTAAGATTTAAACTTTACGGTCGTTAATAGTTAATACGCCCAGAAAGGTTTGATATCTTAATTTGGAAAATAATTTATGTCAATAGATTTGACCTATTTAATGATCATTTATTTAAAAATGTTATTTGTAATTTAACATGTATTTTATATTAGTAGCTGATTTTGGTGATTAATTTTAGTATACATGTAGCATAGTTCTAATTTATTTTAGATTAATGTTACATGTAAACATATTTTTATAAACACTCTCACTATACATACGAGTCTTTTTAGTAAATAAATCCAAGCAAGTTAATTCTAACTCAAAATTCACTTTCATAATGCACGCCGTTCTTCTACGCGTTCTTCCTTCAATGTTTGTATCCCGTGTTTCTCCTCTTCCTCCTCCTTCTTTACGTTCTTTTTTTTTTGTGTTCTTTCTTTTTCACGTGTTTCATCATTATCGTCGTCGTTTTTGTTGCTGCATTTTTTTTCCTCCTCTTATTTCTATTAATTTTGCAACATTACGTATTTTTTTGTTTGATTTTTTTCTCCCAAGAAGAATTATGAGAATGAAATAAAAAGATGAAGAAGAAGCAACGGAAGATGAGGAAGAGGAAGAGGAATTTTGAATTATGCAAAACTTATTAGAATACAAATACACCTAAAATTTTTTAAAGTACACCAAAATTTTTTCAAAATAACGAAAAGTTTTTCATAATATACCAAAACGAAAATGGAACAGATTTATCACAATAATAATTCAGATTCATAACTCCTACACCGAAATTTTGTTACAAATATACAAAAATGTTTCTTTTAATGCATTTTTTTCTTCTTCTTTTTTTCTTATTTCTTTTTTTCTTTCTTTTAGTTGAATGAATGTAAGTTCATCATCTTCCAAGTAATTTTACAACATTATGTGTTTCTTCTTTTTCTTTGTTTTTTTTTTGCTTTTATTCTTGTTAAGAGAGTAAAACAAGAAAAAATTTGAGAAGGTAAAACAAGAAAGAAAAAATTTGAGAAGGTAAAACAAGAAAGAAAAAATGAATAAGAAAAAAAAAAGAAGTAGATGATGATGATGATAAAAAAGAAGAAGTAGCAGAAAAAGATAATGAGGAAGAAGAAGAAGATTTTCAGAATACAAATATATCGAAAATTTTTCAAAATACATTGAAAGATTTTTAAAATACACCGAAAATTTTTTAAAATACACCGAAACAAGAATGGAACTAATTATCACAATGATAATTGAGATTCATAACTCTTACACCAAAATTTTGGAATAAATGTACAAAAATATTTTTTTAATACATTTTTTCTCTTATTTTTTTATTTCTTTCTTTTTTTTAGTTGAATAAATGTAGATTCATCATTTTTCAAATAATTCTGCAGCATTATATTTTTTTCTTCTTCTTTGTTTGATTTTTTTTGTTTTTATCTTATTAAGAGAGTAAAACAAGAAGAAACTTGAGAAGGTAAAACAAGAAGGAAAAAATAAATAAAAAAAAAGATGATGATGATGATGATGAAAAAGAAGAAGAAGAATCAACAGCAGAAGATGAGGAGGATGAAGAGAAAGAGTTTTAAATTATGCAGGACTTGTCAGAATACAAATACACCAAAAAATTTTCAAAATATACCGAAAGATTTTCAAAATACACCAAAAATTGTCAAAATACACTGAAATTAGAATAGAATAGATTCATCAGAATAATAATTCATATTCAGAACTCATACACAAAATTTTGCTACAAATGCACAAAAATATTTTTTTAATGTATTTTTTTCTTCTTCTTTTTTTCCTTCTTTCTTTCTTTCTTTTAGTTGAATAAATGTAGGTTCATCCTCTTCTAAGTAATTTTGTAGCATTATGTATTTTTTCTTCTTCTTTGTTTGATTTTTTTTATTCTTGTTAAGAGAGTAAAAGAAGAAGAAACTTGAGAAGGTAAAACAAGAAGGAAAATATGAAAAAGAAAAAAAAGAAAATGATGATGATGACGGTGATGAAAAAGAAGAAGAAACAACCACAAAAGATGAGGAGGAGGAAGAGGAAGAGTTTTGAATTATGCAGAACTTATCAAAATAAAAATACATTGAAATTTCTTAACAATAACACATAAATTTCTTAGTTTTTACACCGAATTTTGCTACAAATACACAAAAATATATTTTTTAATAATTACGACACATAAATTGAGTTTGAAAACAACACACAAAAATGATTGAATTATCAACAAAAACACATCCAAATCAATTTTGGATCAAGCAACGTCATCAATATGGCGAAAATTCTACGATAACAATAATAACAACGACGATAACGATAACGACGATACGTGTAAAAAAAAGACGACAATGACTATAGTGATGATGATCATCATGATGAAGATGATGGAGGAGAAGGAGGAGGAGAAGAAATTCCGATAAGAAAAGAAGGAGAAAGAGGAGGAAAAGGTGGTGTTGATAACGACGATAACGAAAGAGAAAAATAAAGAAGAAGAAGGATGTGTAAAGCAGGGGTGCGAAAAAGAACGTGCGCGCGTGAGTGTAAATGACTTATTGAACTTGTTTGGTTAATTAACTTGTATGTAGAAATTTATTCTTTTTATAATTAAATCCAATTAAGTTGGTATAAAGTCTAGTGAAAAAAATACGTGTATATGTCATTATTCTTTTTTTTTTCGCATTTTTTGCAGCACACAAAATTTTTGAGTATCTTATCGATATAGCACACAAATTTTTGTATATAACACATAAATCTTTTCACATAAGATAGCACATAAATTTTTCCAACAAATATATTTTATTAGTTGGGTGAGTCAATCTTCTAAGTATGTAGTTCGCTAAAAATTTTTATATTGTAAATCAATATTTATGTGCTATGCATTAAAATTTTTGTTTTATACACCAAAAATTGTGCATATTTCATTAGTATAGTATATAGATTTTTGTATATAGCACACAAATTTTTATATATAGTACAAAAAATTTTGCTGCGAATGTATTTTATTAGTTGGTGAGTCAATGTTCTGAGTATGTAGTCCTCCAAAAATTTCTGTGCTGCACGTTAAAATTTCTATGCTATACACTAATATTTTTGTGTTGTACACCAAAATTTATGTGTTATGTGTATTTTAGTACAGTATACAAATTTTTGTATATAGCACACAAATTTTTGCTGCAAATATATTTTGTTAGTTAGGTGAGGCAATATTCTGGGTATATAATTCTCCAAAAGTTTATGTGCTACACCTTAAAATTTATGTGCTATCCATATTTTGGTGCATATTTCATTGGTTTGAAGAAGAAGATGAAAACGACATGGACAATGATGATGATAATAAAAGAAGATGAGGAAGAAAAGAAAAGAGAAGAAGAAATTAAACAACAATAACAACATCAACCAGACGAAAAAGAAGAAGACAGCGGCGATAACGACGACGGCATTGACAGCAGAGACGATGACAACAATGTTGAAGAAAAGAATAAGAAGATTATGATGACGATGATAACGAAAGAAGAAGAAGCGTATCCACATTGGTCCAAAAAAGAAGAGCGCGCAAGACTTAGTTAAAAACTTTGTTCAAAATATATTTGGACGTCTAGTATTTTTCATTTATGTATCTATTTAAATTAGATTTCTTTAAAGTGATAAGATGGATAAAAAATATATATAATTATTTTTAAATTAAGATAATAAAAAATATATATATATCATAAAAATTATAAATTTAATAGTGATTAAATTATTATTTTATTATGTTATTAATTTTTTCATTTTAAATTTTTTTGTCATCTATTATATCTCTTATTTTTTTGGTCATCCTTAAGCGCTCTTTGCTAAGTAAGGAATGCTACACTCCTTGTTAATTCATCAAATCTCAACTCTTTATTTATTATATTTTATAGGGATAAGTATTGTTTTGGTCCCTAACATTGAGGGCCAGAATCGAAACCGTCCCTGGTGTAATTTTTGATTTAGAATCGTTCTTAATGTTGCATTTTATTTTAAAATCGTCCTTTCTAATAATTTTTTTAAATGACAAAAATACCATTTTTCCACCATTTCATTCTTTTTGTTCTTCTTCTTCTAAAAGAACATTTTTCTTCTATTAACAAAACTCAAAATTTCAAATTTTTAAATACAGTTAACAAAATTCAATTACAAGAATTAAAAATACCCAAATTCATCTTCAATTATAAAAATAAGAAATTTATAAATTTAATTATCAAGAAATCAAATACAAGAACAAGACCAAAAATTAGGAAGAAACAAAAAATTCAAAAACAAAAAAAAGCAACAGCAATCCAGAAATCAGAACAAGAACATCACCAATAATAAAAATTAGAGAATTAGGGATTATGATGAACAAATCCATTATTCAAATCTAAATTCAACAAATCAACACACAACAACGATAAAATCAGAAAATAACAAATCAAAATCAGATTAGAAGTAGAAGCAGAAGCAACCCAGAAGATGTAGAAGCAGAAGCACTCAAGCAGAAGTAAAAAGCAGAAGACGAAGCAGAAGATGCAGAAGCAGAAGCGCTCAAGCAGACCCAGAAGAAGCAGAAGACGAAGCAGAAACAGAGGTCGAAGCAAGAAGCAGAAGCGGTGAGGTGGCGAGGAGCAGCGGCGAGGATCATTGGCGAGAACGCGGCGGTAAGGAGCAGTGGTGCAGAAGCAGAAGCTCTCTCCCTAGCTCGCGACAGCGACGGCGACGGCAGCTCCAAGCTTCGCCGGCGTCGTTCCCCCTCCCCTACCCCCTCTCCCTTTCCCCTTTTTCTTCCCCCTCCCCCCTGCGTCCTTTTCCTTTTCCCTTTCCCTTTCTTCCCTCCCCCTCGTGTCTTTTCTTTTTTTATTTTATTTTTTATTTAAAATAACGATTTATAAAAAGAGCGTAGTTTTGTCATTTATAAAAATAAATTTATTAGAAAGGACGATTTTAAAATGAAATGCAACATTAAGGACGATTCTAAATAAAAAATTACATCAGTGATGGTTTCAATTCTGACCCTCAATGTTAGGGGTCAAAACAATACTTATCCCTATTTTATATGAATGATTTAGAATTAAAAAGGTAACCTGTTAATCGGATTTTTTTAGAAATAAATAATTTAATTATTTTATTAATAAAATATGTAATTTTAGCGTATTTATCAATTTACATCATATTAATTTATCTCGTTTATCGTGTAAACAAAATAATTATGAATGTACTCGTTTACAATGTTCGTTTACATTGTAAACTGAGATATACATAATTTAAAAAAATATACACATCTCGTTTATAGTGTAAACGAGATATATTCATAATTATTTCGTTTACACTATAAACGAAATATGTGTATTATTATAAAAAAATATGATTAAAATAATATCAAATTTTTATTTTATTTTTAAATTAATCCAATTTTTAAAAATTATATTTTAAAATAGTTACGCTACGTATTTAAAACTAGTGATTTGAAACTACCTATTTAAAATCAGTACATTATTTTTTTGAATCAACCCATTTAAATTAGTACTTAAAAAGAGTATATCAAAAATAGATTGAATTGGATTAATTTAAATTTGAAAAAAAAAAAGATTGTACGTGTTTAGATTTTATGATGAGAAGAAACACGGTAATTGAATCATTTAGACAGATTATTATATTAAAAAAAGCATGAAGTTGATGGGGTAAATGAAAAAGTGGGAGAGATAACTGCGTTTCTTCTCATGAACAAGGGGAAGAGATAATTTTTTATCCTTGATATTCTCTCATGGTGAAAATTAGTGCACTCTAAATAAAGTAGAGAGTGCAGCACTCTTTAAAAGTTAACCTAATATAAAAAATTATCAGATAAATTAAATTTTTTATTATTTTTTCTTGTTTTTTTTGTCATGGGTTGAATAAACAAATTGACACTGACAAAAAAAACTAATTCCTTCGTTTAACATAGGACGACCGTTACACCACAAAAGTATTCAGGAAAACTTGATCGAATTCTTATATTAATCTGTTATTGTCGATGCGATGTCTTCAAGCATCTTCACTGTTTTGTTTGCTAGCGGTGATTCCACTATCTAGCCACAGATTTTGACGCTCTTGAACCCATTCTCTTCCACCTCTGCCATGAATGATCTTCAAAGCCCGAAAAATCGCTGCCATAGAAGAGGAAGAAGCTTGTCTGTCGTCGCTGTTGGTTGGTTAACTCCAAACACAAAATTAATTCTATAGAAGAACCTCGGTTTCCATGAAGGCGCCATAATTCTCAGATGACGACGCAGTCAAAGCACAAAATACATGCCAGTTACAACAAGTACATTATCTTTTATTTCAAATTATCCTCAACGTGTAACAGAATGAAAAATTAAAATACAATTATATTTAAACAATTATTTGTATTACTTTTTTATTAACTTATTCAAAAAATAATTAAACTTTAAAGCTAATTGGTATAAAATATTATAGATATAAAACTAGGGATGGCAACGCGGTGGGTAGAGGTACATGTTTCTTTTAATATTTATATACTTTTTTTTTGTTTTGGACTTCAGCCCAATATAAGGTTATAAAAAAATCTAAAATTTATAAAAAAAATGGTTAACCTAATTAACAGGTTACCTTTTTAATCCAGACCATTCAAATAAAATATAATAGATGAAGAGTTCAGATTTAACGAATTAACAAGGTGTACAGCACTCCATACTTAGCAAGAAGCGTTTAAGGATGAGCCTTCTCTCATCATGGAACCTGAAAACGTAACTTCTCATCCTTAATATTCTCTTACATACTCCATGTTTCAATTTTTACATGTAACTTTTCATCCTTTTTAAAACTTTGTTTTTCAAATTTAAATTAATTTAATTCGACCTATTTTCTATGTACTATTTTGAGTATTAATTCAAATGTGTTAGTTTTTAAGAAAATTGATATTATTTTAATGGTTATTTTTTTTATAATAAAACACATATCTCGTTTACACTACAAACAAAATAATTATGAATGTATATTGTTTACACTATAAATTGGTAAATACGCCACAAATTATATATTTTGATAAATAAAATAATTAAATTAAATTGTGCGCCGTTTAGGTTTTTTTTTCTGAGAGGAGTACATACTCCTTCAACTTGCTCTGCGAGGGTTTTTCCCAAAACAGAATTCTTGTGTCATCTAGGTCAATGTTTGATTTTGTCAATTCCTTTCTTTAATCATTTCTTTATTCCTTCCCTTTAATTCGTCATGAGAGTTCTTTTCATGGAATTGTCGCGGTTTGGAAAGACTTTCATAACCTTAAAAGGATGTGTCAATCCCACTCCCCCGAAATTGTGTTTCTATGTGAAACAAAAAACCAATCTCGTCTGGCAGAAAGTAAGTTGAGATCTTGTCATTTTATGGATTGGAGGGTTCTTAGTCCGACGGGTACAGCTTGTGGATTGGCTTTAGCATGGAAGGAGGGCACAACGGTTGAGATCCTTGCTGAAATAGAATTTTTCATAGCTTCCAAGGTAACTAATCATGCTTTCAATTGTTCTTGGTGGCTGATTGGGGTACATTTAAATAGCTTGGATGGGATTTGGTCTACCCAATACACAGAACGTTCTTCTTTTGTACAACGTTTCATTTATTTCTAAATTTGTGAATTTAATTGATGGTGGTGGACTGAAGGACTTGGGTATGATTGGGAGAAGATTCACCTAGACTAATAGGCGACAAGGACAGGACCAAATCAGGGAGCGGCTTGACCGTGCACTTGCAAACGGTGAGTGGATGGATTGTTTTCCATCAGCCTCGCTGTCTCGGCTCGCATAAAACGGTTCAGATCATGCGCCTATCCTCTTTGATACAAATCCGATCATAGAAAAATCTAATCGGATGTTTAAGTTTCAGAAGAGATGGTGTGGTTTAGAAAAAATTCAGGTAATTATCATTGAAGTTTGGAAGGAATGGGTGGATGGCTCAACAATGTTTGTTTTGGCTCAAAAATTGAAACATTGTAGGCACCGTATTGTTCAATGGCAGCAATAAAACAAATCTAATACGAAGAAGGACATTGGTGAGAACAGGTTGAAGCCTTGAAAAATAAACTTGAGGATGCTTACTTTAGGGAAGAAAGCTATTGGAGGGAGAAATCTCATGTAAAATGGCTAAAAGAAGGGGATAGAAATACAAGTTTCTTTCACCAATCATTCCAATCCAGAATCTGGAGAAATAAAATTTGAAAACTGAAAAAGAATAATGGTACATATGCTATCACCCGTGAGGAAATTGCACAAGTAGCTGAAACATAATTCAAGGATATCTTCACATCGATTAACCAAGCTAATCCGGCACATGCATTCGAAGATTTTGAAACTAAAGTTTTAGCAATCATAAGTAGAAAATTAACTAGACCGGTCAGTTTTGATGAGGTAAAACGTGCGGTCTTTAGTGTTTACCCCATAGCGCCCCTAGTGATGATGGATTTACGGCTAAATTCTTTCAATTCTACTAGAGTTTAGTGGGGGATAATGTTTTTAAGGTTGTCCACAGTTTTTTTGTCAGTAGTAGACTACTAAAGAGCTTCAACCATACATAAATCTATCTCATTCCTAAGATTCCTGATGCAAAGGATATGACACAGGTTAGGCCTATCAGCTTTTCCTCAGTTATGTATAAGATTATTTCTAAAGTACTAGTGCATCAACTATAGAAATTTATGACTTTACTAATCAACCCTAATCAAAGTGCATTCATTAAGGGTAGATTGATTTCAGACAATGCCCTAGTCGCTCATAAATGTATGCACTATTTAAAGACAAAGAAGAGGGGCCTATCGAGTGAAATGGCTGTTAAATTAGATATGAGCAAAGTCTATGATCGTGTTGAGTGGTATTTTCTTTAGTTCATTTTGGAGAAGTTAGGATTTGAATCTAGGTGGATTGGTTGGATACAGTGTAACATCCCAACTTTTTGAATCAAGTCATTTTTTATAACTAATTAATTAATTAAAATGGTAATAATTTAAGATTTGAATTTAAAATTAAACATATGAAAACACTAGTGGTAGTAAATCTCTAACCGATAATAAATAACCTTTTAAAATATAGTCATAATTAATTCTACATTTATTAGATTTGAATGATATTTAGTTATATGAAAAGATAAGAATACTAGCTCTATTCCTTAAGTTCAGTATAAAATAAAAATAAAATTAAATTAGGTAGATAAATCTGTTACAAGTTCATAGTAGAAAATCGCGCTCTTATCAGTCAGCCTGATATACTAACAATATTTCAAGAATATCTCAAGCTGTGTTTATCTGATTGACTTATTTTAAGATTCTTTTTAAAGATAATTCAATTCTCTATAAATTTGTCTCTAATAGCTATTTCCAAATTCCAAACGTATAAAATGTTATAGGGCTCACAAAATGACAATTCAGATTGAATATTTCACCTAAATGCCTCCTAACATAATCTGCACATACCTAAGAGCTATTTGATCCTTCCTTTATCAATCTATTCCATTTTTCTATACAAAACATTCTAGTATATACAAAGTCTAGTCATGAAACAAGTCTCTCTTTACTAACAAACTGCATCTATTTACATCGGAATACCTAGCGGAACTTCACTCGAGGTAGGGGTTTTATGCTAATTTTTATGTCATATATAGATGTTAGCATTACATGTCATGATATAATGTCTCTTCCCTTCATACGCATTACGCATTATAATAAAAATCTTATGTGCATAAAGAACTGAGGGAATGATCCTTCGGTAAGGGAAGGTGACCCCCAAAGACAATATAATCGAGATGATCCTTCGGTAAGGAAAGGTGATCGGCAAACTTTTGGGAACCTTCGGTAAGGGAAGGAGGCTCCCATCAATTTTATATAATAAGATATCTTTGTTGATATAACTCTTTTCTTGTGTATGTCTAAATAACCTTGATTGTAAATTGAATTGAGGGAATGATCATTCGGTAAGGGAAGGTGACCCCCAAAGACAAGATATCGATATGATCCTTCGGTAAAGGAAGGTGATGGATCGAGATGATCCTTCGGTAAGGGAAGGTAATCGCCAAAACGTTTGGGATAAGAACCTTCGGTAAGGGAAGGGGACTCCCACCTTTTTATACCGGTTTGAGCTCAATACCTTCCATAAAAGCTACGAGAAAAAGTAATGAAAAGTGCAATGAAAAGTGTGATCATGATTGTTCTTCTTTTATCTTTTTTTTTTTAATTTATGATTATGTTTATTATTGCATTCAAAGATCCTTTTTTTTTCAAAGATATATTTTTTATTGCATAAAAGAACTTTATACTTGGAGTACATTATGTTCTCCTGGAGTACATTATGTCAAGACAAAGGAATTTTCCAATCGAGATGTTAAATAAAAATTATCTAATGGGTAAAGGAGAGAAAGAAAACAATTAAGAAAGAAAGAAGTTCCAAAGTGCTAGTTACTACTGTTCATAGAGAAGGTGGTCTGAGAAAATGATGTCGCCGGTATTCCTCCTCCAACAATATCGCCTAAGACAGAATTTCCCCAGGTTCCTGGCGTTGGTCCTCGAAGACTAAAGCGTTCCGCGTCAACCAAATCTGCCATAGAAGGTAAGCTACCTGAGCACTTTTGATTCTGAAATTGGGTTTGGATTTCTCAGCTTCCATGAATTGACTCCACCAATCCTAAGCTTTTAGGTTAGGGTCACGGGAAATAGTGCTAGCTACTGGGGAGCTGTTCCAAATTTGAAGAACTTCTAGGCAGAAGACAATGGCATGCATCAGTTCTCCGGCGCCGATTGACAGCGGGGACAAAGGCTGCTAACATGTGGTAATTTCTCGTTCAATTTTGCTTTAACTGCAATGCCTTCATGGGCTAATTTCCAAGCAAATAATTTGACCTTTGGTGTTACTCTCATTTTTCATAAGGTCTTCCACATTTCTGAGTCTGCATATCGGGGATGGAGTGAATTCACTGGAGGGTGAAAGAATTGGTATGCTATACTATACCCAGATTTTACCGAGTACTCTCCTGAGTTGTTACTGCACCATATAATCGAGTCTTCATCTTCTGTGATAGGAATTTGTTGAATTTGCTGAGCTGTGTCTAGTGGGAAGGCTTCCATAAGGAGTTGTTGATTCCATTCTCCCTCGGCTGTGATTAGCTGTCTAACCCAGGTAAGCGATTCATCTCTGCATTCATTAACTGCAATGCGAAATGGTGGTTGGTCCCTAAACCATGGGTCTTCTCTGATTTTGATAGATCCCTGAATTGAAACTTTGCACTTAACTCCTTTCTCCAAAATTTTCCTTCCTTCCAAAAGACTCTGCCAAGCCCAGGATGGTCGATTTCCTGGTTTGGCTTCTAGATAGGATCTGTATCTGAAGTACTTATTCTTGAAGATTTTGTAGAAAAGAGAATGTGGTTTAGTTATCAGTCTCTATCCTTGTTTAGCTAACATGGCTAGATTGAATGCCTTTAGGTCCTTAAACTCCATACCCCCGAAATTCTTTTCTCTGGTCATAGTGTCCCAACTGATCCATTGCATCTTCTTTTCATTCTGTTTCTGTTCCCACCAAAATTGCATCATCATTCGGTGCAGTTCATCCAAGAGGGTATCTGGGAGTTTGAAACAGCCCAGAGTATAAATTGGTATAGCTGAACCCACTGCTTTGATCAACACCCCTTCCATTAGCAGATAGAAATGATTTCTTCCAATGCGAGAGCTTCTTCGCCACCTTCTCTTTTATAAAAGCAAATGTTTCTTTTTTGGATCTGTGTACTATGGAGGGTAGCCCCAAATATTTATCCTGCGTCCCAATATTTGGGACTTCCAAAGATGCCGCTAGTTCAGTTTTGATGGGTAAAGGGGTGTTTTTGCTGAAAAACACAGCAGATTTGGAGAAATTAATTTGTTGTCCACTTAGTCTGCCATATAGTTGGAGAATTTGGGATAGATTAGAGCAGTTGTATTTGGTAGCTTTACAAAATAAGAGTGAATCATCAGCAAATAGAAGATGATGAATAGTCGGACATCTACTGTTCAATCGCAGTCCTTGAAAGAGGTTATTCTGTTCTCCTTTGTGGAGCAGATAGGATAGACCCTCTGCGCAAAAAAGAAATAGATATGGTGAGAGGGGGTCTCCTTGTCTGAGACCCCTACTTGGTTTGAAAAAACCAGTTGGTGTACCATCCACAATAACAGAATTGGATATAGTAGAGATACAAGCCTTCATCTATTCAATCCACTTTGAGCAAAAACCCAACTTCTTCATAATAAACCACACAAAACTCTATTCCACCCTATTATATGCCTTACTCATATCAACCTTTATCGCCATGTCGTTTCCCCCATGGGTTTTATTCTTTAGAAAATGCATGCATTCATGAGCCACAAGAATGTTGTCGCTAATGAGTCTTCCCCGAATAAAAGCACTCTGATTGTCGCTTATTAACATACTCATAAAAGGTTGAAGTCGATGAGCTAGAACTTTCGAGATAATTTTGTAGAAGACTGTGCTGAGACTGATTGGTCGAATTTGATTCATAGAAGTAGCTTGAGTCACTTTAGGTATCAAACAAATTTGGGTGTGGTTAAATCCCTTTAGAATACTGCTGCCACTAAAAAAACTTCTCACAGCGTTGCATACATCCCCTCTAATCCTGCCCCAATAGAACTAATAAAATTTTGCGGTGAATCCGTCGTCTCCTGGGGCGGCTTCTGCATTAATGGAAAATGCAGCCCTTTTAATTTCATCATCTGAGACTGGTTTAGTTAGACTCCTATTCATTTCAGAAGAAACTTTAACTCTAAGTTCGGTGAAAAATTGAGAGCGATTTTCTGGATTATTGCTTTCAAATAGATCAACAAAAAACCTCTGTGCCCTGTCGCCAATTGCCTCGGGTGTGGTGCACCAATTCCCCTCTTCATCCTCTAATTTTCATATCTTGTTTCTTCTATTTCTGGACTGGTTTTTTGCATGAAAAAACTTGGTATTTTGATCTCCCCATTTTAGCCAGCTCACTCTTGATTTTTCTTTTCAGTAGCGTTCCTCACTAATGTGGGCGGCAGCTAATTCATCTTCTAATAATAGACTCTGTTCTTTGTCTGCTGTTGTTGGGTCTGCCTTGGCCACTGATAATAGTGCTTTCAGCTCATCTATCTTCTTTTTAGAGTTACTTGTTCCAGCTAATTGCCATTTAACCAGTTCATGTCTGCACTTCTTTAATTTCTGAAACAGTTGGTACATTGATGAACCTGGAAAAGAAGTCAGCCATGCCTCAGATACAATTTTATCAACCTCTGCCATTCCACACCAACTTTTTGAATCAAGTCATTTTTTATAACTAATTAATTAATTAAAATGGTAATGATTTAAGATTTGAATTTAAAATTAAACATATGAAAACACTAGTGGTAGTAAATCTCTAACCGACAATAAACAACTTTTTAAAATATAGTCATAATTAATTCTACATTTATTAGATTTGAATGATATTTAGTTATATGAAAAGATAATAATACTAGCTCTATTCCTTAAGTTCAGTATAAAATCAAATTAAAATTAAATTAGGTAGATAAATCTGTTACAAGTTCATAGTAGAAAATCGCGCTCTTATCAGCCAGCCTGATATACTAACAATACTTTGGGAATATCTCAAGCTGTGGTTAACCGATTGACTTCATTTAAGATTTGTTTTAAAGCTAATTCAATTATCTATAAATTTCTCTCTAATAGATATTTCCAAATTCCAAACGTAGAAAATATTATAGGGCTCACAAAGTGACAATTCAGATTGAATATTTCACCTAAATGCCTCCTAACATAATCTGCACATACCTAAGAGCTATTTGATCCTTCCTTTCTCAATCCATTCCCTTTTTCTATATAAAATATTCTAGTATACACAAAGTCTAGTCATAAAACAAGTCTCTCTTCACTAACAAACCGCATCTATTTGCATTGGAATACCTAGCAGAACTTCACTCGAGGTAGGGTTTTATGCTAATTTTTATGTCATATATAGATGTTAGCATTACATGTCATGATATAATGTCTCTTCCCTTCATACGCATTATGCATTATAATAAAAATCTTATGTGCATAAAGAACTGAGGGAATGATCCTTCGGTAAGGGAAGGTGATCGGCAAACTTTTGGGAACCTTCGGTAAGGGAAGGAGACTCCCATCAATTTTATATAATAAGATATCTTTGTTGATATAACTCTTTTCTTGTGTATGTCTAAATAACCTTGATTGTAAATTGAACTGAGGGAATGATCATTCGGTAAGGGAAGGTGACCCCCAAAGACAAGATATCGATATGATCCTTTGGTAAGGGAAGGTGATCGATCGAGATGATCCTTCGGTAAGGGAAGGTGATCGCCAAAACGTTTGGGATAAGAACCTTCAGTAAGGGAAGGGGACTCCCACCTTTTATACCAGTTTGAGCTCAATACCTTCCATAAAAGCTAATATCTTCTAGAACGCCGACACTCAGATTATAGAACTTAAGGAACTAAAATAGAAACCATAAATCAGCGTGGTTCTCTAAGGCTTTCTAAACTAAACCGATTCCTTAAAATCTAACTAAAACTGAACTAGAATCCTAAATTTCTCCGCCTTTCCCTCGTTCCTCCATCTCCGATGATATTACAGAGACAAAAAAGCAAACAAAAGCAGACACAGGTAGAATACAAATAGTACAAATAGCAAGTATATCAACTAGCATGTTATAAGCAGTTAGGCATTCCGAGTTAATGCACAATCAAACAATTCAAACAATATGCACATGATGCATGCCTATCCTATGGCTGATGCGGCTCATCTGTCAATTATCAAGCCAACCCAACAAGTCTGGCTGTTAAACCCTGGACTGTTCCCAACGCGTATCCCCAAGAGTCTATGAATAACTTTTTTCTCATATTTATAAATTTTTCAATGGGGGTTAACCTTCCTGGAAATTCAGAGTGCCCGGTCACATCTTATGTCATAGGGTCAACAGAGTATCGAGTTTCAACCTGGAACACATGGTGGCAAGCCACGGTACTTTACCCAAGAAAACTCGTATCTCAGATAATCATTTCACATTCATTTATAAACATCTCATAATCATGAATTATGGTTGTAAAGTCACTTTATACATCATATGCTTGCATCTTAATACATAGTTTATCATAACCAGGAGCAAGTGAGGCAAAACCACAACCCTTGCGTCTACCCGGAGAACCTCTATACTAACCAACCTGGAGCAAGTAGGACAAAACCACAATCCTTGCATCTACCTAGGAGGTACGTTCTCATATGCCCAGGAGAAACAAAGGAGGGGATCCTAACCTCCCACCATCTCGCTGGGGTCGATTTTACAATACCAGGAGGAACAAAGAAGGGGATCCTCACCTTCCACCATCTTCTGGGGCCGCACTTTCAAGAAAGAGTGCTCAGATGCAACATTCATTCCTTTCATTAGCCAGATTCATAATTTAAAAGATATATATATACATATATTTATGCCACCTATCTTCTTATACTTAAAACATCACTTCTCAACCTTACTTCATCCCCAAGTTACCACATATTCCTAGCTTCATCTCATCACTAGGCTTACTAACAAAATCTAGGATCAAAGGAATAAAAATAGAGGTTTAGAAGTTTAAAATTAGGTTTAAAATTCAAAAACCAGATTTGCTAAAATAGGGGCCACACGTACGCGTGAAAAATCTTTGCTCGCCTACGCAAGCCCCTACTCGCGTACGCGTGAATCCCAACCCGAAAGAGTTGGTCGCATCGTGAGCAGCTAGACGTGTACGCAAACCCCAGGTCACGCGTACGCGTGGAAGTACATTTTTCCAAAAGTTTTGCTGAATTAAAAACTGCAGAATTTCATTTTGGGACCCTAAATTTCCGACGGGCATAACTTTTTTGTTTTAAAACATTTTTCATCCGTTCTTCAAATGGCATAAACTTTATGGACTCAATTTTCATTTGAAATAAGTTTGAAATAATTTGGGGGTCCGGAAGCCGAGTTATGACTTGCCGAAATTCATTTAAAATTAAGTTTTCATTCAAAACCTCTTACCTCCATTTTTACCACAACAAACTCAATATCAACATTCTTAGGCATACAACCAACACCTCAACATATCAAATCACAGCAACACAACCCTACTCCCTACCACAACTAATCATACCTCAATTTTACCAACAATATCACCACTAATTCGTTATATATACATGTTCATTATTAACATTTATCAATCGTCCTCAAATAACCATTTAGTATTCCACTTCCACCACCAAGATCAATTACCAAGCTAATAATCAACCTACTTCAACAATTATTATCAAGGTACTAAGCATTTATCACATTCATACATTCACACCTAACCTATGGTCATCTAGCCTAAGTTTTCACAGAACATTATATATTAAATACGCGAAACCTAAACCATACCTTGGCCGATTTCTACGTATTACCCAAGAAAACCCCACAAGACAAGCTCACAAGCTTTCCACACTGAAGTTCAACTCTAGCACCAACCAATTTTCCAACTAAGCTTCCAATGGCTCCAAAGACTTCATATCATACATACATACACACCTAACACATATATAACATATTTATACCCAAAATTTAATACCCAAAACACTTAATCAATGAATTAGCTAGGGTTCTAGGATTCTTGCCTTACCAACGGGAAATTGGAATAAGACTTGGTAAGTCCACCAAGTTAATTTGATCCTAAACACCGAAATTTAACAATTTTCAACATCTTTGTACATGAATTTTTGAAACTAAAACTGAGAAAATTGAGGAAGAAATGTGACTTCTTTACTTTACAATGTTATGAGCTTTGTAGAGCTCATCACTGGACGCGTGGCTGAAAACGGTGCGACAATCGGAGCTCTGGATTAAAAGTTACGTGAATTTAAATCTATGCCAAGGGTTTGAAATCTTTTTCCCCTTTCCTTGCATGCTCCACAGGTTCTTTATTGAAGAAGAAGAAGAATGAGTTAATGCTCATTAACTTAAAGGAGTTGGTTAGGCCCACGGGCCCGGTTTGGGTCCGGTTCGATCGGTTCGGCCCGTTCAGCCCAATTTTGGATCAAATTCTTTGAAATTAGTGTCTAAATTCTTGTTTTAATTAGCTCTATCCTATTTTACTATAAAATTAACATTTCTAATTTTTTCATTAAAAATTAATTTATTGATTAATTATTCGCTAATTTTACGGAGTTTACAAATGACAAAGTTTCCGTAACAAGAAAAATTATGGAAGAAAGAAAAATTATTTTCACAAGAAAGGATCTCACCAGAAATGGGATAAAAAAAGAAATATTGGATAAAATAAATCAACAGAGAATAAATATTCCCATTGTGGTGGAAAGGGCCATTGGTCTCGTACATGTCGTACTCCAAGGCACTTAGTTGATTATTATCAAGCATCTTTGAAAAAGGATGACAAAGGAAATGAGACAAATTTTGTTTCAAAAAATATTGCTGAAAGTTACACCACTCATTATGAAGTATCTGATTTCTTTGAAGAACTGAAAAAATATTAGTCATTTAATCAATGATGAAAAAGTATAATATTTTGGTTCATTAAATACTTATATAAATAAATAACGTAAGAAATTTCATGTTAAGTTTTATTTCCTATGCATTTAAATTTCAAGTATGATGTATATAAATAATGTTTAATAAAATATTAATATTTATGTTTAAGAATAGTAATATATATTTTACTCATCTTATACCAAAAGAAGAATGTGTTAATACCATTATTAGCTTATGCAATGTGATAGAAGACTCTAGAAGAGCTATAATTTTATTTTTCGAAGGAACAAAATTCATAATAAATAATGCACTATTGTCTGCTAATCTTTAAGGAACTTATTGAGTTTCAAAGATATTAACCGAAATGGATATCATATTGAAATAATGAATAAGGGAGATCATGAGTACTTATGTATCATAATTCATATTTTAGTAAAAAGGTTATATTAGAAAATTTACCCTCACTTTCTTCTGAATTATATTATACTAAAATTAGTACAATTGAGTCACATGCCATTGTAAACCAAAAGTTTACTAATCCAAATGAATTCATAATTTAGCATGATCGATTAGGGCATCCTGGAGCAACCATAATGCGAAAAATTATTGAAAACTCCCATGAACATTCACTAAAGAACCAAAAAATTCTTAAATCTAGTGAATTTTGTTGTGCTGCATGTTCTCAGAGAAAGTTAATTTTAAGGTCGTCACTAGTAAAAATTGGATTTGAGTCTCCTGAATTCCTAGAAAGGATTCAAGGTGATATATGTGAATCTTTTAGATATTTTATGGTCTTATTAAATGCATCTTTGAAATGGTCATATGTGTGCTTATTGTCTTTTTGCAACCTAGTATTTGCGAGATTACTTGCTCAAATTATTTTATTAAAAGCACAGTTTATAATGCTGGTGAATTCACCTCTCAGGCTTTTGATGCTTATTGTATAGCCAATGGTATAAGTGTTGAATATCAAGTAGCTTATGTTCATACACAAAATGGACTGGCAGAGTCACTTATTGTTCACACCCTGGGTCGAGCTATCCGACCCGAGATGTTCAGTGACAAAGCGACCGACCTCTTCAGGTCAGGCTATCCGACCTCTTCTCAAAGAGGTCGGCCAAATCGACAGGAAAGCCTAATAAAGGGCCCAAATAGAGGAACACGACCCAAATCCACAGGCCGTCCAAGCCTATAGAGATAAGGGCGGTTCCCTTGAAGATAAGCTGACCTCAACTCAAAGATAAAGATAAGATAAGATAACTAACTTATCTTATCTAGAAAAGTCACTCTACAACCACTATAAATACACTGGAGCACCCAGGTATAACTCATACTCTGATTCTACAATAAACCTGCTTAATACCCGTGCTAACTTAAGCATCGGAGTCTCTTGCAGGTACCCCCCACCCTTCGGTGACCAAGGATCAGAAGTGCAGCCAGTCCAACAAGTCGGACACAACAGCTCCAGCCGCCACCAGCCAGCCGGACACGTCATCTCCGACCAGCACAGAAGATCTCATCCGAGATCGGCCTACAGTTTCAGGTAAACCTCGGAACATTGGCACCGTTGCCGGGGAACCTGGAAGTCATCCCATCCCCATGGCAGACGACCATGACAACGACCACGATTCAGATCTAGAGGACAGAACGCCGCACAAAAACGCGGACGCTACACCAAAAGATACTCCAGAATCTAACGGAGACAAAAACTCATCAAATTCAGGAGTAATAGAAGCACTTCAAAATTGTTTAAAGCAACTTGAAAAAGAAAGCCAGCATCAACGAGAAGTTGGCAAGGATCTACAAAGAGAGGTAAGGCGACGTCGAGAGATAGAAGATAAAATCCTACAACTCGAAGCCGATCTCAAAGCAAAGGCTACCCGGACCACCCTTGAGGACAATTCACGCAAAGATCAAGATCCATTCACCAGGGACATCATGAAAACTAAAATTTCTAAGGACTTCAAACTCCCGGATATGAATCTGTATGATAGCACTACAGATCCCAACCATCACCTCAGCAACTTCAGAAGCAGAATGTACCTCACCAATGCCTCGGACGCTGTTCGCTGCAAAGCTTTTCCAACGACCTTCACGAAGACAACAATTAGATGGTTCGACAACTTACCTCCTAAGTCCATCTCAAGCTTTGACGACCTAGCCAAAAAATTCCTGGCCAGATTCTCCATCCAAAAAGACAAGGCCAAGCACGCCATCAGTCTACTAGGAATCAGGCAAGGAGATCAGGAAAGTCTTCGAAACTACATGGAGAGATTCAACAAAACATGCCTAGACATACAAAGCTTGCCAACAGAGGCCGCCATCATGGGCCTCATAAATGGCCTACGAGAGGGACCTTTCAGCCAATCTATATCGAAGAAACATCCCACATCACTGGATGAGGTGCAGGAGCGAGAGGAAAAATATATCAACATGGAAGAAAACTCTCGATTGGGAGAAACCTCAAAATCCGGATTCTCCTACCGAGACAAAGATAAAGAATCCAAAAAGAAGAAAGATCGACAAGGGGAGAAAATTAAAAAATATCATAATTACACCCCTCTTAGGGTATCCCTGGTAGATGTCTACAAAGAAGTCTGCCATACGGAAAAAGATACCCCCAGCTCGACCACTCAAAGGCAAAAGAGGAGGAGAAAATCGGAACGAATACTGTGAATATCACCGAGTCCGAGGGCATTCCACCAACGAATGCTTCGACTTAAAAAACATCAAAGAAAAATTAGTAAGAGAAGGAAAACTAGATCGGTTTCTGGCCACCCGAGATGATGATCAAAGAAAGAGAAGAAGGGATGAAGATGTCGGACGAATCAAGCGATCACCTCGTACGCCAGAAAGACATGTCCATATGATACACGGAGGATTTGCAGGAGGAGGAATCTCCAAATCATCCCACAAAAGATATCTCAAAGAAGTATATCATGTCGAAGGAAAGGAGGAAGCTCCCGACATCCCTGCAATCACATTCACCAAAGAAGATACATCCGGTATCATCTCAGGACACGACGACCCCGTGGTCATCACCATCATACTGGAAAACGCCAATCTCCACCGCACATTAATAGACCAAGGGAGCTCCACCGACATCTTATTCAAAACTGCCTTCGACAAGCTCGGCTTAGAAGAAAAGGAGCTTAGAGCATACCCTAATAGCCTGTTCGGACTGGGAGATACCCCAGTACAACCGCTGGGATACGTGTCACTACATACAACCTTCGGAAAAGGGAACCAATCCAGAACACTCAAGATAGACTACATCGTGGTCGACGTGAGTTCATCCTACAATGCCCTAATAGGTCGGACAACACTAAATCAACTCGGTGCAATAGTCTCAACTCCACATCTATGCATGAAATTCCTAACTACAGAAGGGATAGCTACAATAAAAGTAGATCAAAAGATGGCACGCCGCTGTTATAACGAAAGTCTAAACCTCAGAGGCAGAGGAGAAGAGTTCCATACAATGGAGCTTGGTGGAGTTCAGAAATGAGAAGAACTCCGTCCACAGCCCGAAGGAGAAATAGAGAAAGTTCAGATCGGATATACCTCGGACAAAACAACTAATATTGGCACGATCCTGAAGGGAGACGCAAAAGAATTACTAGTACAGTTCTTACGAGATAATGTCGATCTCTTCGCATGGAAAGCTGTAGACATGCCAGGCATAGACCCCAAGCTAATGAGTCACAAGTTGGTGGTCTATCCAGGATCTCGGCCGGTACAGCAGAGACGAAGAAAACTTGGGCCAGAACGATCCCAAGCTGTGGAAGAACAGGTACAAGCACTACTGGAGGTAGGATTCATAAGAGAAGTCAAGTACCCACTATGGCTAGCTAACGTCGTCTTGGTGAAAAAATCAAATGGGAAATGGCGAATGTGCACCGCCTACACCGATCTCAACAAAGCCTGCCCAAAAGATCCTTACCCACTCCCAAGTATCGACGCTCTGGTAGATGCTTCATCCGGATATAGATACCTCTCGTTTATGGATGCATATTCCGGATACAACCAAATTCCCATGTATCCACCAGATCAAGAGAAGACCTCGTTTTTTACGCCAAAAGCAAATTACTGCTACATTGTCAAGCCTTTCGGTCTCAAGAATGCGAGAGCTACATATCAAAGGCTAATGAATAAAGTCTTTTCAGATCATATCGAAAAAATCATGGAAGTCTACGTGGACGACATGTTAATAAAGACACAAAGCGAAGAGTCATTACTGTCCGACCTGGCTCAAGTGTTCGACACTATAAGGAAGCATGACATGCGACTCAATCCCGCAAAATGCACCTTTGCAGTAGAAGCGGGCAAATTCTTAGGTTTCATGCTTACACAAAGAGGAATTGAAGCAAATCCGGACAAATGCCAGACCATACTCAACATGAAGAGCCCAACTTGTGTCAGAGAGTTACAACAACTCAACGGGAGATTAGCAGCCTTATCCAGATTCTTAGCGGGATCAGCGATAAGATCTCTCCCCTTCTATGCCACTTTAAGGAAAGGAAAGGAGTTCGAATGGACAATGGAATGCGATCAAGCCTTCCAGGATTTCAAAAATTTTCTGGGACGACCACCTATCCTAACTCGACCATGAGAGGAAGAACCACTCGTATTATACCTTGCGGTAGGAAGTAAGGCAGTAGCCTCAGCACTGGTTCGAGAGGACGACAAAGGGCAACAACCTGTATACTTCATTAGTAAAGCGCTGCAGGGATCCGAGCTGAACTACCAAAAAATAGAAAAGTTTGCCTACACTCTCATACTGATATCTCAACGACTTCGCCCGTACTTCTAGGCTCACACCATTAAGGTTCGGACCGACCAATCCATAAAAGGGATACTGCAGAAAACAGATCTAGCAGGTAGAATTTTATAATGGGCAGTCGAGTTATCCGAGTTCGACCTCCAATATGAAGCTCGGACAACCATCAAATCACAATACTTAGCCGACTTCATTGCAGAATTCACAGATACCCTGGAAACCCCACAGAATGGAATCTCTACGTGGACGGGTCTTCAAATAAGACTGGAAGCGGTGCAGGTGTGATAATAGAAAGCAACCAATGAACCCAAGTTGAGATTTCCCTCAAATTTGGGTTCCCGGCCTCAAACAACCAGGCGGAATATGAAGCGTTACTAGCTGGTTTGAAGCTGGCTAAGGAGGTTGGAGCTCAAAAACTCAACATCTTCAGCGATTCACAAGAACAGGGAGCTACCAAGCCAAAGATCCCACCATGAAAAAGTATTTGGATAAAACCAAGGAACAGCTCGGACAACTCGGGGAATATAAGATCTGCCACATACCCCGCGAACAAAATGTCCGAGCTGATGCACTCTCAAAACTAGCCAGCACCAAACCAGGGGGCAACAATAGAAGCCTCATCCAGGAAATGCTGCAGAATCCATCAATCTCGGAAGAGGAAAAAGTCCTAGCCATAACAAGTCAGGATCAAGGATGGATGACCCCCATAATTAATTACCTCAAAACAGAAACACTTCCCACAAATGAGAAGGAGGCAAAGAGGTTAAAACGGGAGGCTCAATACTACACCATCATAAACAACACCCTATATAAAAGAGGGATTTCAATACCACTACTAAAATGTGTGCCGACCTCTAACACAAGGGAAGTTTTAGAGGAAGTACACAATGGCATTTGTGGTAATCATCTCAGAGCACAAGCTCTCACCAAAAAAGTACTCCGGGTGGGATTTTATTGGCCAACTCTACAAAAGGAAGCTACAGAGTTTGTAAGGACATGCCCACCATGCCAGAAACATGCCAACTTTCACATCGCCCCACCAGAAGAGCTCATCAGCGTAACATCGCCTTGGCCATTTGCAAAATGGGGACTCGATCTTCTCGGACCCTTTCCCCGGGGATCGGGACAAGTTAAATTCCTCATAGTCGGGATAGACTATTTCACAAAGTGGATCGAGGCAGAGCCCCTAGCCAACACCACTGCTCAAAGGAGCCGGAAATTCCTATATAAGAATATTGTCACAAGGTTTGGGGTCCCATACTCCATCACTACAAACAATGGCACCCAATTCACAGACGCGGGCTTCATAAAGTTAGTAGCCGACTTAAACATAAAACACCAGTTCACCTCCGTTGAACATCCCCAAGCCAATGGACAAGTTGAAGCGGCCAACAAAGTCATATTGGCTGGGCTGAAACGGATACTGCAAGATGCAAAGGGAGCCTGGGCCGAAGAACTTCCACAAGTCCTATGGGCATATCGAACAACGCCACATTCCACCACAAACGAATCACCATTTTGACTAGCATACGGAGTGGAGGCAATGATCCCAGTAGAGGTCGAGGAAAGGTCGCCTAGAGTGGTTCATTACAATGAGGAAGCCAACTCCCAACTTCAAAGGGAAGAGCTCGACCTACTTCCTGAAACCCAAGAAAAAGCTCGGATCCGGGAAGAAGCACTAAAACGTCGAATGGCTTCCAGATATAATCAAAAGGTAGTGCCGAGAGGTTTTGCTGAGAATGATCTCATCCTAATCTGAAATGATATTGGAACAACTCGACCCGGAGAAGGAAAGCTGGCAGCAAACTGGAAAGGACCCTACCGAGTCATAGAAGTACTTGGGAAGGGCTACTACAGACTGTCCGAACTCGAGGGACGAGAGCTTCCCAGATCATGGCACGCCTGCAACCTAAGAAGGTACTATAGCTAGAGAAGGTAAAAGATCTCATCATAGGATGCACTCTTTTTCCTGAAAATGTTTTTTAATGAGGCACCAAGTTGAGATTCAGAAATTATCCGACTTAAAGGGATGAAAAAACTCCCACATGTATATATTTGCACTTTCTTTTAAATAAAACATATTTTAGATATTTTACAAATTTTCAAGACGCATTAATCTGAAGCATTCATCGTCCGATTATAAAGTAACAGATCGACAGAAAAGTGAAAAACAGATTCACTACACGATCACGATAAAGACCAATAGAGATGAAAACGCGATTCATCTAAAGTCGACCAAACAAAGATAGAAATCACCTTCTACAAATCGGCAAGATGAACACAGAATAATGCAAGAAGTTATCGAAAGTGATCCGGAAAAAGAACCTGACGAGGTCTTATGGATTGCTAAATAATAACTTAAAGACTAGCCGACGTTAAAAAGTCGGACCAAGTCAACCCAAGTTATCATCAAATCCCTGGAAAGAGGTCTGACCAACCCTATAAAAGAGGAATTGCTATAGCTTAGAAGAGATCGACATGACGAAGTCGGTCTCCTACGAAAAACAAGTTATAAAAAGTAATCCCTGAAAGAGACCTGACAAAGATCCAAGAAAGAGGATTACAAAATAACTTAGAAGAGATCGACATAAAGAAGTCGGTCTCCTACAACGGACAAGTTATAAAAGTAATCCCTGAAAGAGACCTGACAAAGGTCCAAGAAAGAGGATTACAAAATAACTTAGAAGAGATCGACATAAAGAAGTCGGTCTCCTACAACAAACAAGTTATAAAAGTAGTCCCTGAAAGAGACCTGACAAAGGTCCAAAAAAGAGGATTACAAAAATAACTTAGAAAAGGACGACGCAAAGAAGTCGGTCTCCTACAACAGACAAGTTATAAAAGTAGTCCCTGAAAGAGACCTGACAAAGGTCCAAAAAAGAGGACTACAAAAATAACTGGAAAGAGGACCAACATAAAGAAATCGGTTATGGATGGCCAGAAATAAATACAAGTAAGAGCCAGAAAACCGAAATACGAGTTGGATCCACACATCCACAAAGGATCCAAGCTACAAGCAATAAGTACAAAGCAATCCAAAGAGGCCGAGCAGCAAGGCTTCAGCATTCTCAAAACCCAGAAAGGTGCCAAGACAAGTGCAAACAAGCATGATATAAAATACAATATTATAAACAAGCTTCAGGATCAGGCCCAAAGCTTGAAAGCTACTTGTTTTTTCAAAATGAAAAGTTGCTAAACAAGCAACCAGAAGGAGTATCAACAGTCAGCAAAATATTCAAATTACAGAATAAAGAGTTTAAAAGCCCACAAGTCGGGCTATCTACACAAACATCCAAGAAAAATCAGCTAAGATCGGGAGCCTTCTTGGTAGCATCAGTCTGGGGTGAAGGAGGGCGAGCTTGGAGAGGCACTGCATCCACCGTACCATCGTCCCTATTCAGAATTTGACAATCAGGATCTAATTCTGGACGAGCAATCCCAGCAGGAGGAACTATAGAGGTCGACACTTTAGCAGCAGGTGCAGAGGGAGGTTCGACATCATCATCATCTTGGTCGTCGGGGACAATCTTACCATCCCTCACAATGTTGTCCAAGCTAAAAAGAGTAAGATCAACCTCAGGAGTGAGAACTTGAACCTGCTCCTTCAAATTATCATAAGCAGCGTTTACGCTGCAGACAAGGTGACCTTGGAGCTCGGAATAGTCAACTCGGGCAGACTCCAACTCCTCCCTCAGACGTATCACCTCCCGATAAGATGTGACATAACTATCTTTATGCCTCAACGCAGTGTCCTCGGCCAATCTTACAGAAGCCGCCAGGGCAAGAGAGCTAGCCTTTTCGTTCTCCAGATCCTTCTCCAGTTTGGCTACTTTCACCTCAAGCTCCTCTTTCAAACCCTTCATCCAGTCGAATTCCTGTTTTGCCTCCTCCATGAAGGCTTTGATGGCATGGAGAGAAAGATTTTGAGCCGTTCGGTACAAGGCAGCTCCCATATGTGCCATTTTTACACTACTCCGAGTTATAAAGTCCAAATGATGAAGAAGTGATACATCATCCATAGGGAGGACACCATATGGACCGATCTGCTGATCTACGAACTCAACCGCGTCAAAATCAGGGGCATCAAGGTTGAAAGGCTCAATTGTTTTTGTTTCTTGTTGGGAGGAGCACCAGAAGTAGCAACGGAAGACTGCGGAGGCTCGGCCAGGCGAACCCTAGGAGTGGGAATTACCCTCCTCGGGCCAGGAGAACTCGGCACGGGCGGCTTCACCGAAACTTGAGAAGATCCCTCTCCCGCCACCTTGGCCGAGATATTTTGAGCAGCTGCAGCCTCCTTTGATTTCTTGTAGGCCTTCATGGAATCGTTGTTTTTTGACATCTCTGAAAATATAGAATCGACCACAGCAATGGGTTACAATCACAAAAAGAAGAAGCAAAACTAAAAAGCAAGTATAGAAACAAGTCAGACAGTACCCAAAGCAGTTCGAATCAAAGATGGATCACTCAAAAATCTTTTCGTATCAAGATGGGGTGGTTCCCCCCATAAATCTTCAAGAACAATTACAAAAGCCCGCTCAACCTCGTCAAGCATCTCCCATGTATAGCGAGACACTCTCACATTCTTTTGCCATTCTAGAGGAAAGGCAGGCTCATCATTTTCATCAAGAAAAAAGGGGCGGGCCCCCTCAACAGCACGAACTCGGAAGAAATAATTCTTAAAATCTTTAAAAGACTCATCGTACATGGCAAAAACTTTATGCCCCTGGGCCGACCTGAAAGAAACCCAGGAAGCTTTCTTTTTGGAAGACCCTCCGGGCTTGGCAGAAACAAAAAGATAGAGAAAAAGAGTCTAAGAAGGTGTTATGCCTAACTCTTGGCAAAGCAGCTGAAAAATCTTGATAAAACCCCAGGAATTCGGATGAAGCTGGGAAGGGGCAATATTACACGACCACAACAAGTCGGTCTCGAAAGCAGTAAAAGGAAAGGTAATGTCCAACTGGCTGAAGAAATATTCATAGGCGTAGAAAAAGGGATGCTCCCCCTCGACAGAAGTAGGAAAGCAAATCCTCTCGTCAGAGTCGGGCGCCACAAGCTCATAATCTCTCTCTCAGGCACCACCACCATAAACCTTATAACGTTTCCTCAGCTCTACACAAAACTCAGCATCCACAACAGAAACACACATTAAGACAAGGGAGTCCAGCCAATCGGACATCCCCTCGGGAACTTTAGAAGACATCTCTACAATGTTATGACGAGAAGACATGAGGCCAACTAATCCTACAATAAGAAAAGAAGATTGGATTACTAAAAAATATCTCGGACGAGGGGCAAAACAACTCGACTAATATGATACAGAAGAACAAACAGAAAAGGAAAATCCCAAAACTCAAACCAAAGCCCTGGAGCATCCTTTGGAGGCAATAACAAAGCAAGGATTCAGGAAAAATCTACAGTTTACGTCTATCTCTCAAACAAGAAAAGTCAAATCACAAACATTTCAGAAAGTCAAAACACAAAAAGTCATCAAAGCCACTATCTTTTTACAGTCTATCAGTAAAAAGCATCGACAACATCAAACACGCCAAGCGAAAATCGTCAAAGGCACAACCTTTTTTCAGAATCAAACAAAATCATCATCAAAGGCACAAACAAAAACGGTGATAACATGCAAAAGCCTTAAGAACATCAAGCAACAGAAAAGACGAAAAGGTTCATGCAAAAGGGCGAAGAAACTCCCAGAACACACATTACAACAGCAATCAGGCACAGCAAAAGCAGAAAGATCCAAACTTTCTCCGAACAAAATCAAAACTTTCTCAAAACCAGACAGGAAAATGACGTGAAAAAGGAAGAAAAACCAACCTGAACAGAGAAAGAAGCTTCAAAGGAGATTGAAGATGGAAAGATGGAATCACCTAGAGAATTGCCAAAATGATGCTGAGGCAAAATGCATGCGAAAACAGAAAGTGAGAGAGTGAAGGGAGAAGTTACGAAGAAAGACGAAGAAGAGAAATCGTTTTTTGATCGTGAATTTCGAAAATAAAAGCCAAAGAAACGGGCAATCAAAACCAATTAATGAAGGTATTTAAAGCTTTGCATATTCCCAAAGGCAAAGCGCTGATATAAAAACGCGCGCTCTTAGAGGAAAGCATTCCACATTCAAAAAGGTTCTACAAAGAAAGGAATTGACAAAATGCTCGAGTTTGGCTTCACTAGAGAAAGATCGAAGTCAAGGACTCAACCTCAAAGCAGAAGACCGAGCTCGAGCAGGGGCACTGTTCACACCCTGGGCCAAGCTATCCGACCCGAGATGTTCAGTGACAAAGCGACCGACCTCTTTAGGTCAGGCTATCCGACCTCTTCTAAAAGAGGTCGGCCAAATCGACAGGAAAGCCCAATAAAGGGCCCAAATAGAGGAACACGACCCAAATCTATAGGTCGTCCAAGCCTATAAAGATAAGGGCGGTTCCCTTGAAGATAAGCTGACCTCAACTCAAAGATAAAGATAAGATAAGATAACTAACTTATCTTATCTAGAAAGGTCACTCTACAACCACTATAAATACACTGGAGCACCCAGGTATAACTCATACTCTGATTCTATAATAAACCTGCTTAATACCCGTGCTAACTTAAGCATCGGAGTCTCTTGCAGGTACTCCCCACCCTCCGGTGACCAAGGATCAGAAGTGCAGCTAGTCCAACAAGTCGGACACAACAGCTCCGGCCGCCACCAGCCAGCCGGACACGTCATCTCCGACCAGCACAGAAGATCTCATCCGAGATCGGCCTACAGTTTCAGGTAACCCTCGGAACACTTATTAAATGGCTCCAATTGATTGCTAAACTCTTACTTATGAGAACAAATCTTTCAACCTCTACTTGGGGCATGCCATTTTACATGCTGCAGCACTTATTCGCTTAAAGGCAACAAGTTACCGTCAATTCTCTCATCTGCAATTAATTTTTGGCTAGCAGCCAAATATTTCTCATTTGAGAATATTCGGGTGTACAATATATGTTCCGATTGCTCCACCTTCTCGAACCAAAATAGAACCAAAAAAAGAGAGATTTATGTGGGATATGATTCCCCCTTTATAGTGAGGTATCTTGAGATACAAACTGAAAATGTATTTATAGCCTGATTTGCAAATTGTCATTTTGATTAATCAAAATTTTCAACATTAGGAGGAGAGAATAAGCTTCTTGAAAAAGAACTTAATTAGAATGCATCATCCTTGATGCATTTAGATCCTCAAATCAGGGCAATGTTATAACACTCTACCACACAGAGCCTTACGCTTAAGTCGTAAAATAGAGGTGGCGAGGTATTACGACCTGTAAAATTAAAATAGGTACATAAGTATAGTTGAAAGAATTTTATAACTAGGAGTCTTGAAAAATAAGTTAAGCAAAAGCGAAAACAGAAAATCGTGTTACACTACTCGTATGAATAAGCGTAAAATGGATAGGCAAGATCAAAAGAAGGCTAAAAACATAATATACAGATCAAAATTTCAAAACACATATATCAAGCTCTAGACTCGACCTGCGAAGTTAAGGCCGACCAAAGTATATAATTATATATATTTATACAACCCAAAATATAACTCAAACTAGAATAAACACTTGTTTCTCCAAGTCAACCTCTAGTAGAGACAAACATAAAATATATATAGAGGAGAATCTATATACATATATGCATAGCATAAATACAAAATACAACATCCCAAAATAATCGCTTGCACAGGAAACTCCAGACGCTCAGCGAGGTGCCTCTTGACCTGTATCTGAAAAACAACAGAAATATGTATGGAATGAGAACTGTGGGTTCTCAACATGGTAAAGGTGCCTGCATAGTTAATATAAAAGGTCCCGGGAAAGCCAGAGGCAATCCTAGAACTCTGACACTCAGATATAAACTTAAAGGAATAAATTAAATCATAAATTTGGTAAAACTCTCTAAGGTATCCAAGTATCAATCTAACTCTAATTCTAGAGTTCACTTTGTGTCTCATTAAACTCTAACCCTAAAATTCACTATCTATCTCCTCCAATCTAACCCTTGCCTCTTACCCAAGTAGTATTACAGTTCTCAACCCGGAGCAAGCGGTGACAAAAATTAACCCTTACATCTTACCCGAAGTCTCGAACTCTTATCCGGAGTAAGTGGATATCACCACTGCATCTTACACGGCTTTTCAACTTACCCGGAGCAAGTGGATAGTACCACTGCATCTTACCTAAAGTCGAGTTTCAGTCTTTATTCGGAGCAAGTAGACAATGCTACTGCCTCATACCCGGTCACATATATCTCAATCAAATTCAAATTCATTTTCAAATCCATTCTCATTATCATTCGATTTCATTAAAAATCATACTTTAAAATCATAATCTCATCATTCTTCATTCTCATTCAATCATCATCATTCCTCATATTCTGTTCATCAATAATTCAAACTCAAAACACCATTCTTTCTTTTCTAAAAAACAAACTCAAAACATAATCCTTTTCTTAATAACTCAAAATCAAATTATAAAATCCTTAAAAATCCAAATCTTTCTAAATAACCACTTCAAATGAAACCTCCTATTTTCATAAAAATTTCAGCAATATCTCCTCTAAAACTTGAACTTTTACCACCCTTCAACAACTACCAAACCAAAAACCTCCCAGTCATTCAAATCCTTCCTAGTATCAAATTATTTCAAAATCAAACCACTTCCAATATTAAATCGTTTACAAAATCAAACCACACATTTCTCAACCAATCCATTCAATTCAATTTCACAAACTCTCTATCAACCATCAACACATTAACAATCATCATTATTTTATACTCATCAAAATCATAATCCAACACATACAAATTTATTCATCCTTTATACACAATCCATCAATAATTCATCCAATTAATTCCTATCTTAAGGTCTTCTAGCCTAACTTTTCACATGACATTAAACATTAACTAAAATCATACCTTGGCTAATTTTTCCCTAAACTCGAAACACCTAAGAAAACCTTTCCTTTCACAAGCTCCAAACTTCCAAATGTTCAACAAGAACACAATCTAATTCACATAATATCACTATAATCATCATAGGATTCACTAATTCAATGATTCACAAAGGTTTAAGAGTTTCTTACATTACCCACAGATCAATTGGACAAAACTCAGTAATTATCTGCTGCTAGAGTTTACCTAAACCATCAAAATTATTCAGTTCCTCAATACCCAAACTCTAAAATCACAAAATTGAGGAGAGAAAAAACTAGGAAATAAATGTAAGTTTCTTATCACTTTGTTCAAATAAAATTGAAGAGAATTCTGAGACAAACACGTGGCCACTGACGGCTCGTCAATCGGAGCTCCGGATTAAAAGTTATGGACGATTGAATTTTTGAGACATTAGGGTTTGTAAACGTGGTTCTCCCACTTCTTCAGCACATCTCACAGCTAAAATGAAGGAGAAGGCTTTGTATGTGTGTTTTATGGGTTAGGCCTTGGGCCAATTTGGGACCGGTTCAACCGGTTTGGCCCGTTCGGCGCAATCTTGGGCCAAATTCTTTAAAATTAGTGTTAAAATTTATATTTTAATTATTTTTACTTCATTAAACTATAAAATTTAATTTTTAATTTTTTAAATAATAATTAATTATTTAGTAATTACTCGGGGTTTACAAATGTGAACTAGAAATTCAAAAGATTATACATTTATAAAGAATAGTAAATGAATTGCCTGATGTATTTTATTATACGAAAAGGATAACAAAATCCTATATACTAGCTAAAAATGCTCCAATTCGAATTTGATGTTCCAGTCGAACAAATGGCCACCGAAAAAAATTCACGTTAGAAGCGTGGTAGGGCCTGTCGGTTCCAAAGATAAAAATCTTTGAAAAAGAAAAGAGGTAAATACTATTCCTGTTGAAAAAAAATAAAGATATAGAAAATATACTAGCAAATGTCCAAAATTCGAATATATTTTTTACGCCAAAAAATATTCAGATACCTGAAAATTATATATATTGTGAAAATGATGAGCTCTCGATAAATTATGTCTTTACAGGAGAAAAATGGAATCAAAATAAAATAATTGTCAATAAAATATTTGTATATAATGTGGCATTACACATCATGCATGAAAGTAAGGATCTTAAGCTAAGAATAGTCGAATAATGTCGACAAATGAATGATTGGCCAAAATGCAAAGAAGCTATGAAGGCTGAGTTAGACTCACTTGCAAAGCGTGAAGTCTTAGGACCTGTAGTCCGTATACTAGAAGATGTAAAACCTATTGGATACAGATGAGTATAGATGGGTATTTGTGAGAAAAAGAAATGAGAAAAATGAGGTTGTATACTACAAAGCTCGACTTGTGACACAAGGTTTTTCACAAAGGCCCGTTATAGATTATGAAGAAACATATTCCCATGTAATAGATACAATAACATTGCGTTATTTGGTCAGTTTATCCGCATACCATAAACTATATATGCATCTAATGGATGTAGTGACAACCTACTTATACGGATCATTAGATCGTGATATCTATATGAAAATCTCTGAAGGACTAAAGATGTCTAAACAATGAATGTTCACAAGGGGTTATACTCAGTTAAATTGCAAAGATCTTTATATGATCTAAAGCAATCTAGACGAATATGGTAGAATTGTCTTACTGAGTATCTGGCCAAAAACGGATTCAAGAATGATAATACCTGCCCATGTGTTTTCATAAAAAAATCTGCATCTGAATTCATTATAATTGCTGTGTACATTGATGATTTAAATATCATTGTAACCCCTGAAGAGATTCCAACAATTATAAAAGCTCTAAAAGAAGAGTTTCAGATGAAAGATCTTGAAAAGACTAAATTTTGTCTCGACCTACAGATCGAGTATACAAAAAATAAGATCTTTATTCATCAAACAACATACACAAAAAAGATCTTGAAAATATTTTATATGGATAAGTCACATCCATTAAGTATCCCAATGATCGTAAGATCTTTTGATGTGGAAAAAGATCAATTATGTCCTAAAGAAGAAAATGAAGATATCCTTGGCCTTGAAGTACCATATCTCGGTGCCATATTTCAGTGCCAATGGAGCATTAATAATACACAACCTAACATATCATTTGCAGCGAATTTACTAGCAAGGTATAATTCCTCTCCAACTAGAAGATATTGGAATGTAATCAAACAAATCTTTCGATATTTTCATGAAACAGTTGATATGAGACTGTTTTATTCATATGAATCCAAGTCACAATTAGTTAGTTATGCAGATGTAGGATACTTGTTTGATCCACACAAAGGAAGATCTCAAACAGGATATCTATTCACATATGGTGATACAGCTATATCATGGAGGTGCACGAAACAGACGATAGTAGCAACATCCTCTAATCATGATGAAATACTAGCGATACATGAAGTAAGTCGCGAGTGCTTTTTGGCTCAGGAGTTTAATCCAATATATTCTGTCATCGTGTAGCTTGATTGATTATAAAATAGCTCAAACTATTTGTTTGAAGATAATACAACATACATTGCTCAACTTAAGGGTGGATACATCAAAGGTGATAGAACAAAACATATTTCTCCCCCTTTTTTTTTACTCATGATCTTCAAAATCAAGGAACAATTGATGTCCAACAGATTCGCTCAAGTGATAAAAGTGATAATCTGGTAAATTTATTTACAAAGTCACTTCTAAAATCCTCCTTTAAAGATTGGTACATTAGATTGGGATGCAATGATTTTGAGATATTAAATAATGTCGACAAAAGGGGGAGACTGCACTCTTTTTTCCTTGGTTAGGTTTTTCTTTTTATTGAATTTTTCTTTACAAAGTTTTTAATGAGGCAGTTCTCAAAGGATATTGTATTTTTTTTCTTTCACTAAATTTTTTTTAATTGGATTTTTTTAGTAGATTTTAATGAGACATAATCCTAAATGGACATTTAAGTCAGAGTATTATGATAAAAATGAATGTGAATGCCTATTAATATTTGGACGGCTCATTTTCTCAAAAAGAAGAAAGGTTCAAGTTTTCAAATGAATTAAATTAATGAAAGTTAAAAATATGGATTTAATACGTTATATAAATAGGAGCAAAAGCAAAGCCTCCCACATTTCACACAACAACAATACATAACATAC
>NC_029792.2:9049809-9063592 GCF_000816755.2 Arachis ipaensis
TTTTTACCATTGTGCCCCTAACGTACTTATAAATACTTTCCCTCTCTTTCATTGTTTCGTTTCTGCGATTTTTCAAATTTCCTCTTCACTCGTTCGTGCTGCATCTTTGCGTTTTCGAAGGGTTTTGCTTCCTCCAACCCTCATTTTCGGATAAAGGTTAGTTCTTTCTGTAACATGCCTTTCTATTTTCATACCTTTATTTTGTAGATAGGTGGGTTTGTAGACTTTGGTTCCGTATTCCCTCCCTTTAGAGACCGTGTTCTTGATTTTCCTTTTCTTTTTCCCTTGTAGGTTTCTGTCACCCTTTTAAGAAAAAGAAATGGCCTCCGTAGATGTTCTTTCTCAGTGGGTTGATGTCACGGTCCTAGGGGAGGAACCCTCGGTCGATACTGAGTTTATTACCCATCTTCACACTCACCACAAAATTTGTGCTTCTGAGGAAGATGAGCCGAAGTATGAATTGGTAGTCCCGGGTCCAGAAGACCGGGTTTGCTTCGGGAGGGTCAATGAGGCGGCCCCTCATTTTTTCTTTATGTACGAGTGTATGATCACCCGTTTGGGTGTTTTTCTTCCTTTTTCAGACTTTGAGATGTCTGTTTTGCGTCACTGTCGAGTTGCCCCTACTCAACTTCACCCCAACTCTTGGGATTTTTTGAAAATTTATCAATTTATCAGCCAAGCTTTGGAGTTCCTGACCTCTTTGAAGATTTTCTTCTATCTTTTTCATATGACTAAACCCTTTAGTGGGCTAAACAATAAGCAACAGTGGGTATCTTTCCGAGCCATACAGGGTCGGAGAGTTTTCACCCTTTTTGACGAATCCTTCCATGATTTTAAAAATTATTTTTTCAAAATTCAAGCTGTAGAGGGTCACCACCCCTTTTTCCTGGACGAGAGTTCTTCCCCCCGCTTTCCCTTGTACTGGTTGGAGGCCTCCCCCTGTGAGAAGTATGGTCTGGATGATCTAAACGAAGTGGAGGCGGCCGTTGTGGGGTTCCTCCGAGAAGTGTGGGGGAGGGCCCCATATCTGGACACTAAGAAATTCCTCCAGGGGTCTCCGACTTTTATCCAGGCGCAACTAGGTAGCTTTTGTTTTTTACTTCCGACTTGCATTTTCTTGTACCGACTTGTCTGACTTTTTGTTATTTTTTGTAGAGATGGCGAAGAAGAATGCTCAGGAGTCTTATCAGAGGGTCCAGGAGGCCAAAGCGAGGTCTCGCGTCAGGATTGATGGCGCCAAGGCGGTTATCTCTCCTCCTCCTCCTCCTCGGAACGTTGGGACTCCCTCCCATCCTATTGTGATTTCTTCTTCTGCTTCCTCTCAGCCGCCCCCTTCTGCCCGATCTTCTCTTGAGCCAGAGAAGAAGAAGCGCAAGACCTTAGAGTCTGGCTCTTCTGGTGAGGTGAAGGCGGATGCTCTTGCATTCGTCCGAAAGAACATCTACCCCCATGCTCGTATAAGCATGGATGATGTGTCTGTTTGTCACCACCTTACCACTCTGGTTGAAGAGAGTCTCAAGGCGGCGGGGGTTTGTGGCAAACTCTTGGATATATTTGAGAAGGCTCCTCTCAGCTCTTTAGGAATGACCTCGAGGGTCGAGGAGCTGGAAGGAAGGCTTCGTATATATCAAGAGCATGAGAGGGAGTTGAAGGAGGAAGTCGCCAAGATGAAGGAGGAGAGAGATAACCTCCGGGAGAAGGGGAGGAAGTTGCAAGCCCAATGTAACATGGAGGTGGACTTGAGGAAAACAGCGCAGGGCAGCTATCAAAAGTTATTTGAAGATCTTGTGGCTGTGAAGAATGACCTGCTGAATTCTCGGAAGGCCTATGCCGAGTTGGAGGACTCTATTGCTGATGGTGCCGAGGAGGCTTGGAGGGTCTTTAAGGAGCAGGTCAGAGTCATTGCTCCTGACTTGGACCTTTCTCCTTTAGATCCCGACAAAGTCGTCATTGATGGTGCCATTGTGGATCCTCCTATCCCTGTGATTGTTTCCGAGTCAGAATTGAAGACTCGGGGGCAGAGGATCATAGAGTCCCCTCCTCGTCCTGAGGACGTTCCGAGCTCTTCTACTATTCCTCCGACTTCCTCTTCACCTCCTATGGATGCCTCTCTTCCCGATCCCGGTGGCGCTCCTCCTGACTCTGGTGGTGGTGATCCGTCTTTTCCTCTTTCGAAAAAATAATTTTATTGGCTATATGGGGGCCCGGCCTGTGGGTCCCCTTTTTTTAAACTCTTTATGTTTATTTGTTGAACACTTTCTTCTGGTCTTTTAAGGCCGTAAACAAAAAATACCCTTTTTGATAAGGGTTTAAGTTAAAATAAGTGCCCATTTTTGGATAAGGGTTTAAGTTACCTTATGTGTGCATGCTTTTTTGATAGTGATTTTTCGAACTCTCCTTGATCTTTTCTAAAAAAAACCCTTTCTTTGGCTTGTCTGTCTTTCTGCACCTTTTTGTTTTAAGGATTTTAAGGACAGCTTTCTGATCTTTTCCTGGGTTTTTCGATCTCTTTTGTTTATTCCTCGCACTCAATTTTGTTTTGTTGAGTTTTTATGACTTAGGTTATTTTTGCGATGCGTTTCTTTATTTCTCGGCTTTTCTGACTTGTAAGTCAGATAATTTCTGAGTTTATTACGATCAACTTTTATAACCTCTTTACACCGAATTGTACCTCGTCGTTTTATCCTGACGACCATCTAGGTCGGTTCATGGGATTTTCACATTTTGTCGAGCTTAAGTCGGCGCGTTTCGTCGAAAGAGAAAACAAAGAAGGAATTTATAAGAGATATTTGTAAGATGAAAAAAGTTCTTTATTAATTGGGGAGGTACTTTATTACTACTAAGGGTTTTTGACAGTTTATTCCCTTAGCCCCTACTATGATACCTCGTTAAAAACCCTTCTCCAGAAAAAACCCTTTGATTTTGGGAAAAAATCATGAAGTTGGGAAAAGAGTACATCAGGGAGTAGAGTTCGCTTTCAACTGTAGTACCTTTTCATGTTACAAGCATGCCACGACCTTGGTAACTCGGTGCCGTTCAAGTCGGTCACCTTATAATAACCTTTTCCTAAGACCTCATTGATTTTGTAAGGTCCCTTCTAATTTGCAGTGAGTTTTCTTCCCCTGATTTGTTGACTCCAATGTCGTTTCTGATCAAGACCAAGTCGTTCGGGGCGAATGCTCTTCGAATGACTTTTTTGTTGTACCTTGTGGTCATCCTTTGCTTCAACGCTGCTTCTCTTATCTGGGCTTCCTCTCGGATTTCGGGGAGCAAGTCGAGCTCCTCTTTGTGCCCCTGTATATTTCCGATCTCGTCATGGAGAATCACTCTTGGGCTTTACTCGTTGACTTCTATTGAGATCATGGCTTCTACGCCATAAACTAGTCGGAATGGTGTTTCTCCAGTGGCGGATTGGGGAGTCGTCCTGTAAGCCCATAGCACTTGTGGGAGCTCTTCAGCCCAGGCTCCTTTTGCATCTTGTAATCTCTTTTTTAGCCCTGCCAGTATGACTTTGTTGGCTGCCTCGGCTTGCCCATTGGCTTGCGGGTGCTCCACCGAGGTGAACTAGTGTTTGATTTTCATACTGGCTACTAGGCTTCTAAAGGTAGAGTCGGTGAACTGGGTTCCATTATCTGTAGTAATGGAATGAGGTATCCCATACCTTGTGATGATATTTTTGTAGAGGAACCTCCGACTTCTTTGTGCAGTGATGGTGGCCAATGGTTCTGCTTCTATCCACTTTGTGAAATAATCTATTCCCACGATCAGGTATCTGACTTGTCCTGGCGCCTGGGGAAAAGGACCTAACAAATCCATTCCCCATTTTGCAAAGGGCCATGGAGAAGTGATACTGATGAGTTCCTCCGGGGGAGCCACGTGGAAATTTGCATGCATCTGACATGGTTGGCACTTTTTCACAAATTCTGTGGCATCTTTCTGCAAAGTTGGCCAGTAGAATCCAGCTCGGATCACTTTCCTGGCTAATGACCTTGATAAACCCCGTTTTGACGGTTTATTCTGTATTGATTTTAAGAGATTTTATCACCTTTTACCCACATTTATTCAATGAAATAGCATGGTTTTGTGATTGTCTCCTTATTTGTGCTTAGACATGAAAACATGCTTTTAGACCCTTAATTTGATGGTTTTAATCTCCCTTTGATTCCACTAGATGCCTTGATATGTTTGTTAGTGATTTCAGATTGAAAAGGCTAGGAATGGATCAAAGGAGTGAAGAGGAAAGCATGCAAAGTGGAGAAATCATGAAAAGTCAAAGAAGTTGAACTCGCCCATGGACGCGCGCGCGCACCTGGCGCTTGCGCGCACCTGCGAATCACCCCATGGACGCGTACGTGTGCTATGCGCGTACGCGTCGGTGCTGGTTTATGATTTTTTAATGAAAACGTGACCAACGAATTCTCAAGGGTTGTGGGGCCCAATCCCAACCAACTTTGGCGCCAAAGATGCTATTTAAAGCCAAGGATTGAAGAGCAAGGGGGATTCTTGTATATATGTGAATAGTGTGAATATGTTTGCTTTTGTTAGCTCTTGCTAGTTTTAGGATTTAATTTTCTTGCTTCTTATTTGATTTTGTTTTCATTTTCTTCTTGCTATCATGAATTCTCACCTTGGCTATGAGTTTGGTTATCAACATGTTGTAGGAAATGAGGACTATAATGAAGATGTGTATCAAGAATGGGATGACCAAAGGTGGGAGGAGCCATATGCTTATGATCAATCTTCATGTCAACAACCTCCACCAATGCACTATGAAGAAGAGCCATTCTATGATGCATACCAATCCAATGGCTATGGTGACTCACCTTGTGATTTTCAAGAACCACCACCATATGCCTATGATCCATACCCTCAACATAACTTCCAACCATACTCACAAGCCCCTTCTCACCAACCACCTTCATATGACCCTAATCCATATCCATCCTACCAACAACCATATGAGCAATATGAACCACACATAGAGCCACCACCACGCCAACATCAACATTTTCAAGAGCCACCTCCTCCACATTATTACCAAGATGAACCACCTCCAATATATGAAAATTTTCAACCACAAGATGAATACTACTTTCCACCACAACCTCCCATGGAAGAATACTCATATCCATTGATCCAAGAGCCACATGATCCTAATCATATTATCCAAGAGGAACAAGAGTCAAGGGATCGTCTCAAGAAAGCATTGGATCAATTTCAAGCAACCATAGAGTGTGTTGTGCAACAAGTGGAAAGAGGGGAAAACATAGAACCACCACAACTCTACCAAGAAGAACCACCTTCCTACTATGAACCCTCCCCCCAATTTAATGAACCTTTCCACCCACCCCAATCTCTAATGGATGAAACCCTTGGTGTTCTTGTTCAAGGGCAAGAGGAGATGAAAAGGGATGTGCAAAATTTCATGGCCACCTTGGATGCGGTAACAAATCAATTAGCCTCCCAATGATTGAACACTCAAAGAACTCCCATGGCTACATGTGGAGAATCAAATAAAGAACATAGCATGAAGGAGAGATTCGAAACTCCGATGGGAAATGAGGGAAGTTGCTTTGTATTGGAACAATTGGAGGAAGCTTTAATTGTTGAAGACAAGGAAGAAGCGGTAGAAGACTTAGGAGATGCGGAGCTTCCATGGGAACATAGAGTTGAAGAAAACCCCTCCAAGATGATTGAAATTGATGCTAGGGAGGAAAGTGCACACCTTCCAAGGCATATTCCATATGAAGACTTGGATGGGATAGAGCAAGAACTGAGTTCCCATGGCAATAAAGAGCAAGCATCAAGTCCTAGTAGTAGAGAATCCTTTGAACTTGAAGAACCTTCTCCCGGTGCATTTGAAAAGGTTGTGGAGGTAAACTTCTTTCACCCGCCCAATTATAGTTTGATTAAGGGAAAAGGCTTAGATAGTTTGGTTATTAATGAACAAAGGATTGAATTAGAGAAATCTTGTGAAGAGGTGGAAGTCCCTAGAAATAGAAGAACGGGGGTTGGTTATGCTTTGTCAAGATCTTTGGAAGCATCTTTACCTAGGTGGCCATCTACTCCTTCACTTGAGTGGGTAAAATTCATTTCTATTAGCTTTATTGTCCCACTTGAGTATGGCTTGCTTGAAACAGATGGTCAACTTAGGATCCTTTGTGGGATGAAGCGTAAGCGAAAGATGTTTCGTAGTTGGCATTGCAAATAAAGGCTCATTATGGTTGATGCATCAAACATGAGATATAAAGGTTGGAGTAGTGCTCAAATAGATGGGTCTAAGAGGATTGTTGGCCACTATATAGAGAATTCACCTTACTCACCACTCGGTTGGACTTATAATGATGATCAACCTCAAGACGGGTGTGAAAACAAAGTGTGAGATCCCGGATTACAAGAAGAGGATCAACTTTGGGAGCCCTAAGCTTGTGAAGAACTCCATCAAGACTTGGCTCAATCCATGAAGAATCTTGGGGCACAATGGAGAACCAAGCATTGGTGGGAGTTCCAAGATGAATACAAGCACAAGCCACCTTGATGAGGAGCTCCCCATAAGTCCAACTTAACGACAATAAACAAAAGTGCTAGGTGGGAGACAACCCACCATGGTAAAATCTTTTCATTTTCTCTTTTGTAAATATTTGGTAGAATTAGTCTAATTTCATGTTTTGTTTAGATAGTTGAGTTTAATTGGTAGTTTAGTATGTTAAATAAGGTTTTATGGTATTTTGGTAGCTGTTTGGAGGTTTGGAATGCTTGTATTGATGTAAAAACATAGCAAAAATTTTTGAAAAAACAGAGCACCATCCACGCGTACGTGCACTGCGTGTGTACGCGCACTTCAAGCATTTTCGACCATTTACGCGTCCGCGTACATGGCGCGCGCGCGTAGATGCAGAAGTTCCACTCCCCGCTAGCAAACCCGAGAGTTAGGCCTTCACTGTGCGAATGTTGAGCCCCAGGCCCAACACTATCCGCGCGTCCGCGCACCTGGCGCGTACGCGCCCATCATGCTGAATTCGCAACACACGCGCAAGCGCACATGCCGCGCGCGCATCGATTAGGCCACCTGCACTCTTGGTACTTTTACCAGAGAGTTGTGTCAACTCTGAGCCAACAGTAGGCGGCCGGCCTGGCTAGCCATCCACGCAGACGCGCAAGGTACGCGTCCGCGCCCATGCCCACATCCCCATCTACGCGTGAGCGCAGAGTACGCGTCCGCGCCTCTCTCTCTATTCCACCACCTGCGCGCGCGCGCCATGTGTGCGTACGCGCGGATTTCTTTCTCCCATCCACTTTTCTTTTCTTCTCCTCTTTCCAATTCTTTCCTTCTCCTTTCTTCTTCCCTTCTCCTACCCCTCATCCAACACTTCCAAACACCATGGATAACCAATTATTTTAGTTAGTTAATTAGTTATTTGGTTAGTTAATTAGTTAGTTTTAGTTTAGCTTTCATTTTATTTTTTTACATCTTATAACCATTTATTTTTCCTTCTTGTGTGCATTAGTCTTTTTCTATGATTGTAATCTTTGATTTGTTTGATTCTTTATGTCCATTATTTTGTGTATTCATGCATTTATATGATTGAGGCCATCATTTCATTAGCTCACTTACCCAAATGGCCTTACCTTTTATCTTCCTTTGTTAGCCAAATTTGAGCTTACGCGTAACCCACTTATTCTTTAATTTAGCACATTACTAGCCTTAAAGCGAAAAATAATAAATGTCCTTAATTTGGATCTTTGATTAGCTTAGGCTAGTGTGTGTGAGTATCATTCAAGTGTGGGAACCTTGGGACATTGGGTGAATAAAAGAGTAGTTTTGTAATGTTATTGGAAATATTGGGAATTGGGTACATACTCATGTATTGATCAAATGTAAAACCTTATGCATTGAGGTTCTTGTATATAAAAAGAAAAAAAAATAAGAAAAACAAAAGAAAAAAGAAAAGAAAAATAATATGGAAAAGAAAAAAAATAGAAAAAAGAAAAAAAAGAAGAAGAAAAAAAATAATAAAAAAGGGACAAAATGCCCCAAAGCAAGGTCCAATAAAATCAATGCATAAGTGTTGCGAAATGAAAAAGAAAATGCATGAGTATGTGAAAAAGTGAGAAAATGGGTAGTTAGGTTAGAACTTAATTGTATAGGATGTCATAGGTTAGGTGGGAAGTCTAAGCTTATCAAAGATTCAAACTTCAAGCTCACTTGACCATATATGCATCCTACCTTGACCCTAACCCCAATACAACCTAAAGAAAAGACCTCATGATACTTGTATGCATGCATGAAATGTATGTCGATTGTTAGAAGAAAAACAAATCTTGGAAAGCATGATTAGGGGAGAATTGAGAGAATTGACCCTAAACACTTGAGCGAATAGAGTGTAAACACTACCGGTGAGGGTTTGATGCTCAATTACATGTTTTCACCTATGATCATCTCTTTTCATGCAAGTTTGTAAAAATATTTAATAACTCAATTCAATTGTGGATTAGGCTTGCTAGTCCTTAGCCCTTGTGCATATATACTTCTTGGGAATTGATTTATTTTGACCAAGCAATTGCATTCATTTAGATAGTTGCATATAGGTAGATTGCATTTAATTAGTTTCCATTGAATAAATGCCATGCCCTTTGCTTCATTCTTGGTTTAAGCATGAGGACATGCTTGGTTTAAGTGTGGGGAGGTTGATAAACCCCGTTTTGACGGTTTATCCTGTATTGATTTTAAGAGATTTTATCACCTTTTACCCACATTTATTCAATGAAATAGCATGGTTTTGTGATTGTCTCCTTATTTGTGCTTAGACGTGAAAACATGCTTTTAGACCCTTAATTTGATGGTTTTAATCTCCCTTTGATTCCACTAGATGCCTTGATATGTTTGTTAGTGATTTCAGATTGAAAAGGCTAGGAATGGATCAAAGGAGTGAAGAGGAAAGCATGCAAAGTGGAGAAATCATGAAAAGTCAAAGAAGTTGAACTCGCCCATGGACGCGTACGCATGCTGTGCGCATACGCGTCGGTGCTGGTTTATGATTTTTTAATGAAAACGTGACCAACGAATTCTCAAGGGTTGTGGGGCCCAATCCCAACCAACTTTGGCGCCAAAGATGCTATTTAAAGCCAAGGATTGAAGAGCAAGGGGGATTCCAATAATACACACTCATTAGGATTAGTTTAGAGTTAGTTTCTAGAGAGAGAAGCTCTCTCTTCTCTCTAGAATTAGGATTAGGATTAGGTTTAGTTCTTAGATCTAGGTTTTAATCTTTGCTTTCTTCCACTTCTATCTCTTAATTCTTTGTTGCTACATTCAATCTTCTTCTATTCTTTTGTTGTAATTTCCTTTATGTTGTTCTTATATTTTGTTGTAGATCTAGTATTGTTCCTTCTACATTCTTCCAATTAAATAAGAGGTAATTCATAATAAATGTGTCTTCTTTACTTTTCTATTGTTGATCTCTTGTTTTTGTAGTTGTAGATTCCTTTAATTCTTGCAATTAATAATGTTTACTTCTATTGCACTCTATGTGTTTGTTGAAATGCCTCTTCTAGATATAGTGTAGATTTTGTTCCTCTTGGCCTAGGTAGAGTAATTAGTGACACTTGAGTTATCTAATCCCTTTGTTGATTGATAATTGGAGAGATTGCTAATTGGCTAGGACTTGTGGCTCAAGTCAATTTATCCACTTGACTTTCCTTTAATTAGTAAAGGTTAACTAAGTGGTAGCAATGAACAATTCTCATCACAATTGAGAAGGATAACTAGGATAGGACTTCTAATTTTCATACCTTGCCAAGAGCCTTTTATAGTTGTTAGTTTATTTTCATCGCCATTTACTTTTCATGCTTCATATCAAAACCCCAAAAATAACTCATAACCAATAGCAAGACACTTTATTGTAATTCCTAGGGAGAACGACCCGAGGTTTGAATACTTCGGTTTATAAATTTTAGGGGTTTGTTTTAGTGACAAACAACTTTTTGTATGAAAGGATTAGTGATTGGTTTAGAAACTATACTTGCAACGAGATTTCATTTGTGAAATTCTATACCATCAAAAACCCGATCATCAGACCTCGCCCCGAGATGGTTTCCGCAGATCCCACTATGTATCTCCTCTGACACCTCGGTAGTTCTTGAGGTCGGTACGCACTTTAATAATGGTGTTGATATCCCCCTTCTGTAGAGAATATTTATCACCAAGGTGTAGTATTGTGCTTCCCTACGGATTTTCTTAGCCTCTTTCTCCTCCTTGGGAAGGATGTCGAACTTCATATATTCGACCAAGGGGTTCATCCATCCGAGGTTTAGTCCGACTACCTCAAGGACCTCTTGTTTGTCTTCTACTTTTACCACGGAGGGTTCCTGGAGAGTTTCTTGGATCAGGCTTCTGTTATTCCCTCCTGGCTTGGTACTTGCTAGCTTGGATAGGGCGTCTGCTCTGCTGTTTAGATCCCGAGTTATATGTCTCACCTCGGTTTTTGCAAAGCGCCCAAGCTGTTCCAGGGTTTTTTCCAAGTACTTCTTCATATTTGGGTCTTTTGCCTGATATTCTCCACTTATTTGGGAGGTCACCACTTGTGAGTCGCTGTATACCATCACCTTTATAGCACCGACTTCTTCTGCCAGCTTCAATCCAGCAATCAGGGCTTCGTACTCTGCCTGATTATTTGAAGCCGGGAATTCAAATTTGAGGGAAACCTCTATCTGGGTTCCTCTTTCATCCACCAATATTATGCCTGCGCCGCTTCTTGTTTTGTTTGAGGATCCATCTACATAGAGTTCCCATGTAGTTGGTTTTTCCTCTTGATCCCCCGCGTATTCTACAATGAAGTCGGTGAGGCACTGGGCTTTGATCGCCATCCGAGCTTCATATCTCAAGTCGAACTCGGAGAGCTCTATTGCCCATTGAACCATTCTCCCTGCAACATCCGTCGTTTGGAGGATTTGCTTCATGGGTTAGTTCGTGCGGACTCTTATTGTGTGAGCTTGAAAGTAAGGACGTAGCCTTCGCGAGGCTACTACTAAGGAGTAGGCAAACTTCTCTAGTTTGTGGTACCTTAGCTCAGGGCCTTGTAGAACTTTACTGATGAAATGTACTGGTGCTGATCGGCCTCGTCTTCTCTTATTAGGGCCGATGAGACGGCCTTGTCTGCTACAGATAGGTATAGGACGAGGTCTTCTCCAGCTACAGGTCGAGTTAGAATAGGAGGTTGGCTCAAGAATTTCTTGAACTCCTGAAACGCCTCCTCGCATTCAGGAGTCCATTCGAACTGACATCCCTTTCTCAATAAGGAGAACAGCGGAAGGGATTTTAGTGCTGATCCTGCCAAAAATCTGGAGAGGGCTGCCAGTCGGCCATTCAGTTGCTGGACCTCTCTCAAACAAGTCGGACTTTTCATCTCCAGGATAGCTCTACACTTATCGGGGTTAGCTTCAATCCCTCTTTGTGTTAGCATAAACCCTAGGAATTTTTCTGCCTCTACCGCGAAGGCGCACTTTAAGGGATTTAGTCTCATCCCGTGCAACCTTATGGTGTCAAAGACTTGTGAGAGGTCAGGTAAGAGGTCGACTTCTTTCTTGGTCTTTACCAGCATGTCGTCGACGTATACTTCCATTAGGCTCCCTAGGTGAGAGGCAAAACACCTTATTCATCAACCTCTGATATGTGGCCCCTGCATTTTTCAGTCCAAATGGCATGATCACGTAGTAAAAATTAGCTCTGGGTGTGATGAATGATGTCTTCTCCTGGTCTGGCTCATACATCGGGATTTGGTTATACCCTGAGTAGGCGTCCATGAATGATAAGTATTGATACCCCGAGCTGGAGTCTACTAAGGTATCAATGCTTGGCAACGGATAGGGATCCTTGGGACATGCCTTTTTTAGGTCGGTATAGTCGACACACATTCTCCATTTGCCATTTTATTTTTTGACTAGCACTACATTGGCTAGCCATGTTGGGTACTTGACTTCTCTGATGAAGCCAGCTTCTAGGAGCGCCTGTACTTGCTCTTCTACTACTAGGGCTCGTTCGGGGCCGAGCTTGCGTCTTCTCTGTTGTATAGGTCGGGATCCCGGGTAGACTGAGAGCTTATGGGACATGAGCTCGGGGTCTATCCCGGGCATGTCGGAGGCCTTCCAGGCGAAGAGATCGGAGTTATCTCTTAGGAGCTTGGTCAACCTTTGTTTTAGGGTTTTCCCTAGGTTGGCTCCTATGTGAGTATTTTTTCCTTTCTCTTCGCCGACCTGTATCTCCTCGGTTTTTCCTCCCAGCTGTGGACGTAGCTCCTCTCTGGCCCTCGCTCCTCCGAGCTCTATTGTATGAACTTCCCTGCCTTTTCCTCTCAGGTTTAGGCTTTCATTGTAGCATTTCCTTGCCAATTTCTGGTCTCCCCTTACCGTTGCTATTCCCGCTGAGGTCGGAAATTTCATACAAAGGTGGGGAGTGGACACCACCGCTCCGAGTCGATTAAGGGTAGTTCTGCCGATTAAAGCATTATATGCTGACCCTACATCGATGACTATGAAGTCTATGCTCAGAGTTTTTGATTTTTCTCCTTTTCCAAAAGTGGTGTGGAGGGGCAAAAATCACAGTGGCTTTATTGGCGTGTCGCCTAATCCGTATAAGGTGTCGGGGTAAGCTCTCAACTCTTTCTCATCCAACCCTAGTTTATCAAAAGCGGGTTTAAAAAGGATGTCCGCTGAGCTTCCTTGGTCTACTAGGGTTCTGTGGAGATGGGCATTTGCTAGGATCATAGTTATTACCACTGGATCATCGTGTCCAGGGATTATTCCTTGCCCATCTTCTTTTGTGAATGAAATAGTAGGGAGGTCAGATGACTCTCCTCCGACCTGGTATACTCTCTTGAGATGCCTTTTGCGAGAAGATTTGGTGAGTCCCCCTCCCGCGAATCCCCCTGAGATCATATGGACATGTCTCTCCGGAGTCTGCGGTGGTGGGTATCTTCTATCCATATCGTCTCACTTTCTCTTGCCGTGACTGTCCGACCTTTCTATGAGATATCTGTCAAGCCGACCTTCTCTAGCCAGCTTTTCTATCACATTTTTAAGGTCGTAGCAGTCGTTTGTGGAGTGGCCATATATTTTATGGTACTCACAGTAGTCGCTGCGGCTCCCCCCTTTTTATTTTTAATGGGTCTGGGGGTGGTAACCTTTCAGTGTTACAAATCTCTCTGTATACATCCACTATAGAAGCTTTCAGAGGAGTATAAGAGTGACATTTTCTTGGTCTATCGAGATCGAGTTCTTCCTTTTTCTTGGTTTCCCTCTCCCTCTCTTTTGCTGAGGGAAGGTGCCCGGGTCGCCAACTCAGGTCTCTCAACTTGGCATTTTCCTCTATGTTGATGTACTTTTCAGCTCTTTCTTGTACATCACTTAAGGAGATAGGGTGTCTTTTTGATATGGACTGTGAGAAGGGACCTTCTCTGAGTCCATTGACTAATCCCATTATGACTGCCTCGGTGGGCAGGTCTTGAATCTCTAAACATGCTTTATTGAACCTTTCCATATAGGCTCGTAAGGATTCTCCGACCTCCTGTTTTATTCCCAGGAGGCTTGGTGCATGTTTCACTTTATCTTTCTGGATGGAGAACCTCATCAAGAACTTCCTTGAGAGGTGTTCGAAACTGGTGACCGACCTTGGAGGGAGGCTGTCGAACCACTTCATCGCTGCTTTCGATAGGGTGGTCAGGAAAGCTTTGCATCGCGTAGCGTCGGAAGCATCAGCTAGGTACATCCGACTTTTGAAATTGCTTAA
>NC_029792.2:9067824-9068961 GCF_000816755.2 Arachis ipaensis
TTCAGGGGATCTATCCGCCATCACTGGTTGATCTCTCGGGTCCCCGGCAACGGCGCCAATGTTACGATGGGTAACCGGAGATTAATGGGCTGGACAGTGTTGGTTGGCCCAAACGTATGAATGAGGAGGATTTCAAGTGGATCTGCAACTCGATGCCCTCCGTCCGACTTGTGCGTGCGAAAGAATGGGGGGTGGTACCTGCAAAGACACTCCAATGCTTAAGTCGGCAAGGGTGTGAGCAGGTCTAGAGAGTATTGGGGCTTAGAAATACCTGAGAAGTATTTTTTTATTAATAATAACCTTATCATTTATTCTTAAAATATATATAAACTAAATCCCTTAATAAAACTATAAAGACCACATAATAAATTAACCTAAAAAAAAAAACAATTAATCGACAAATTATCCTGATTCCTGAATCGTTGTTATGCTATAACTAATTAATCGTGTGCGAATCATTATTTTTTATTAATGATCGTGTATCTTTGACTATAAAAGAAAGACAAGATATTATATATTAAGAGAGAAAAAAAATTTAAATTGTTCCTGACAATTATCTCAAAAGACAACGAAATTTTTAATAAAAAAATATTTTTTTAGTTTCTAATCTTTATTTTTATAAGACTGATTAGCCCCTATATCAATATTGACAAAAGGATTAACCAATCTCACAAAATTAAATATCAAAGACCAAAAAAAATATTTTTTTTATTTGAAAATTTCGTAGTCCTTTAAATAAATTATCAAGGGCCAAGTTGGATATTTACCCTATTATTAATTGTTGCATTTTGGTGATCACTCTCCGAGAATGCATGCTTTCCATATTTGCTTTAGTTTTAAAGTGTTTTTTCATTCACACAGCTTTTCTTTTGGTACTCTGAATTTCGTTAATAATCTTATTCATTACTACTTGCATTCTATAAATTAGAACTTTAGATATAATTTTGTAAAAAACTAAACTTAGATTGATAGGTCCCACGTGATTCATTGTATCTGCTCCTGGTATTTTTGGAATTAAACTAATGTGTTTATAGTGAAATAATTTAAGCATCTTACTACTTGCAAAAAAGTTTTTCGCTGTTCTATATATATCTTTCTTGATATTCTCCCAAAAAAAATTAAAAAAATCTAGTTGTA
>NC_029792.2:9069111-9072050 GCF_000816755.2 Arachis ipaensis
GTCTTGTGACTTGTGAGAGACCTGTTGATCGGATTAGTAATTTTTTTCTCTAAAGTTTCTAACTCAGCAGAAGCATTATCCGGATTCCTAAAAGTGAAAAGACTCTCAAAATAGTGCTGAGCTTGTTCCGCTATGCCAGTGGGAGTAGTGTGTATTTCTCCAGTTTCATCCTTTAATTTTACCAACCTATTCTTTTTTATTCTTATTTTAGCTTTGGCATGAAAAAATTTAGTATTTTGGTCAACTCACTTCAATCGTTGCACTCCAAAGTTCGAATGAGAACTCTATCTACTTGATTTGCCTTTTCTTTTTCTTCTTCAATTTAAACTTTGAGTTGTTGGATTTATTTTTGGGAGTTACTGTAATTGTGAATCTACCAATTCATCAATTTGTATCTCACTTTTTTCATCTTACTGAAAAGAGTAAGCATAAGAGAGCCATAAACTGATTCTTTCCAAACCTCTCTAATCAGCCCATTAGCTTTCACATTGTCACACCAACGTTTTTAAAAACAAAATCTTCCTTTCACTCACCTACCTCCCAAATCAGTGTTGATAATCAATGGACAGTAATCTGAACCCTGATCTAATAAATGTAACACACCAGCATTTGAAAATTTCAACCTCTAAGTACTTGAAATTAGACATCTATAATTCTTTCTCGAATCAAACCGTTTCCAAACTATCTATTGCACCATGTAAATTTTCTCCCTTCATAACTCAAGTTCACCAATTTACCAATATTAAGAAAACTGTTAAAGCTTTCTATAGAAGTGGCAGATTTCATCCTCCCCTTTCTTTCTCTTGATAGGCGAGAATAGTATTGAAATCACCTACCACCATATAGTGTTGTTCCACCACAGTTATAAGCTATAGTAGCCTTGCAAATTGTTCTTCACGATATCGTTCCTTATTGTGTAAATGAACTGCGAAAATAGCCAAAAGGATGAGACCAATTTGAATTTGTCCACCTAAATCGGATAGAGAAACTCTCATCTCTTTTCACTGTTATAGTCGTAACAGTTTTCATGCCAAAGTCAAACCATCCGCCAATCCCAATTGACTATCATTATCAAAGTCCACCTTCTAACATTCTCTAGTAACCAACAAAATGTTGTTTTTAGATTCACTGAGAAACAATATATCAGGGAAATGAGATTTATAAATCTCTTATATGTTGTGAATTGTTAGAGATTTTTCTAAATTTCGACAGTTCCATTCCATTGTCTTCATAAATCTTGGGGTGCCAATTTTGAGTTGGCACCCTCCTCCATCGGCATGTTCTCTTCAATAAGACGTTGTTTCTTAGTCAAGAGATCTCCTTCAACCTCCATATTCCTCCTCTTCTCTCCACTTATTGTTTTCGTCCTCCCTACATTTGTTCTGGCCAATATTTTCAGTTGCGGCTCTCTACAATTTTTTTGCTTCGGTTCATTTGATTGTCCAAAACAAAAAATTGTATTTCCGTAGCCACCATTTTTTTTACTGTCCTCCTCTTGTATTGACCATTGATAGTGATGTCCACCACATCATTATCATCTAAGTCATTCAAGTTATCCAACCGATTTTCTGCTGATTGTGTTTTTTGTGAAAAAATTACAGCTAGTTTTCATCAGATTGTTCTTGCAATGGCCTTTTTACCGAGCTCTCCTCATCACTCCCCATATTTTCTCCGTTATCTTTCACAGATAAATTAGCCATACTCTTGAGCAAGCTAACGGATTTTTTTTTTTATTTAAACATTATATAGCTAATGGATTTTTTATTTAAATTAAATAATTATATAATGTACTGATATACATAAATTGTATAATTGTTACGGCCCTGGATTTTCGCGGGTCAACCCGACCCGAGCTCCACCCGGCCCGACTACACGCCTCTCAACCGACCCGGACACGCGTCCCGTACGGCTCTCTCACAGCTATGGGACAGCGTCCTTGGTAATATGGGCCTGTCCTCCAGAGGGGCCCAATACTGACATGTATATAAGGGGAAGACTGGCTCTTCCCCCAAGGTACGTCACGTCCCTACACCACCTTCATTCTGCCTGCACGTATTCTGACAAGAGCATCGGAGTGTCTTTGCAGGTGGCACCCCCCTCACACGAAGTGCTCGAGACCTCGCGCCCTCGGACTGGAAGACCGTGACCAGACGAGCCCCTTCCTTCATCCCTGATCCTGACCTGAACCGTCCGGTAACCGACCAACCGAACATTGGCGCCGTCTGTGGGGAACGTCCATGGACTTCTGTTGAGTTAAGAAATTAACTTAATTAATTAGTGATGACAAACATTATTTTTGGCAAAATAAATAATTAGATTTGTTTAATTAATAAGTATATGTTGCTAATTATTTATTATATGTTGCAGGCCAAAATCTGATTTACAGCCCAACTTGAATGGAAAATAAAACAAGGCAAATGGCTAAATGGTAAGTGTGAATAAAGACAAGCTCAAGTCATTCATTTCAAACAAAATTCATCAAAGAAGCATAGCAAAGCACCAACGGGCTGAAGTAGAGAAGAACCCGATCCAAGCCTGAAATTATTTTTCAATTTCCCACCATCTTACTCCAACCAAAGCAACGTTCCTCTCCTCTCTAATCAAGTCACATCAAGACTTCAGAAAAGTAAGAAAGAGAATGAGAAGAAAAGCTTCCTCCATAAGCCAGTAACCAAAGAAGCAAGAAAGAGAAAAACTAAGCTTGAAGCACAGAAGCTAAAGCAGAAAATCTAATCCAAATCAAGCTTAGGTTAAAGGTAATCCATCTCATCTTGCATGCATCAGATCTTCATCCCTTCTTCCCAACTCTCTGCACTATCCGAAAATGGCATTCAAGGGAAAATTGATATCTGTTCTTCACTGCTACAAATCCACGGTCACAAAAGATTCTTGGGGACCAAGTTGCATCTCTATGGTTCAGATTTGGTTGACCATTGGAA
>NC_029792.2:9072253-9075870 GCF_000816755.2 Arachis ipaensis
TTCTATTGTTACTGTTTTGTGGCTTTCGGTCAAAATGAGGAAGTCAGAGGGAAAGTTTCTTCTCTGAGGATTAAGGTGAAAAAGTAAATCTGTGGGTTGGTGAAGCTCAAGGCTCAAGGTGTTGACCTTGGAAGAAGAACTCAGCCACATGCAAGAAGATAAAAGAAGCTTGCTGTTCATTCAAAAAGCAAGGAGAGAAAACCAGTGAATAGAGGTTTTGTTCTGAGAGAGCTCTTTGAAGAAGTTCAACTAACTGGACAGTATAACCTAATCAAAGGTGCATTCCGCCAGTATGAAGAACTAAATCAGAGGCTTGCTAATCTGGTTTTTCGCATAGCACAGAGGCTGTTGATGAAGTCAATCTCCTTCATGTTTTACTGATTGTGATGTTCTTTTCTATGCTTATCTTTCTGTAATTTCTAGTGAGAAAAGGCATTGTGAGAAAACTCAAGTAAAAGCCATGAGTGAAAAAAAGGCTGAGAGAAACACTTGAGAGAAAAGCCTAGAGTAATTTTCAGATTTCTTTAGGTGTGTTTGTGTCTTGTATCTTGTACCTATAAGGTATCCCTTTCTTAGTTGGGTTAGCACTAAGAGGTATGGTTAGGTATTAGCATAGCCAATGTCAAGTTAGGTTAGAACTTGAGTGTGAAAGGATTAGGTAAATCTTGTGTTATTGGTGTATGTAATACTATTAACTATAGTGAAATTCTTCCATAGTTGTGGAGGAGACTGGATGTAGGTTGCATAGCACAAGGCAACCGAACCAGGATACATGCTGGTGTTAGCTTTTCTCTTCTCTGCTGAGTTCTGTTTTCTGATATTCATGAGACAAAAATAAATTGTCTCATAAATTTCCGCTGCTAAGTTAAAACAGAATCAGAATTGCAAATCTGTTTTAAAAGGGTAACAACAGCAACAAAAAGGAAGGCATAGATTCAACCCCCCTTCTCTAAGCCTACCACAACCTTCAATTGGTATCAGAGCTAAGGTCTCAAGAATCAAGCTTAACGGAAAGGAAGAGAGTACTCATGGCAGCTTGGGAGGATCTTGAGAATGACTCAAATGAAGAAGAAGAATTTGAAGGAGATGACAAAGACTGCTTCATGGCTAGAAACAACAATCTTGATGAGGTAAACTATTATGATTTGACCATTGAGGATTTGCATGTTATTATTGATGATCTCACTTTAAACACATCAAAACTGCTTGATAAATACAATGAATGCAAATCTGAAAGAAATGTGTTAAGAGCTGAAAATGATTTTTTAAAAGAAAAAGTGAAGGAAACTGAATGTGCTTTGGACATCATTGAAGAAAACAGATTTCTAAAATCTGAACTTGAAAAATTAAAAGGAAAGCACAATATGGATCCCTCACATGAGTTAATTGCTGAAAATAAAAGATTAAATGATATGATTAAAAGGCTGAATGGTGACTTAGCAAAATTTGCTCAAAGTTCTAGTAACTTGGACAAATTACTTGCAAATCAAAGACCATTGTTTGAAAAATCTGGTTTAGGCTACATAGCCAAGGAAGATGCATTTTCTAATATTTCCTCTATAAAGTTTGTGGCTTCTTCATCAAATACTAAAACCATACCAAACAAATCTGGTATTGAAAATGCTCCAACACTTGAAGAAAAATTTGATGAAGTATACACAAGTGAAACTGAGCCTTCACCAAAAACTGAATCGAGTTCAAACCGGCCAGGTTTGGGTTATTGACGATTGGATTTTTGACGGTTTAGAAATTCACTAATAAAATCTCGTTGTAAATATAGTTCCTAAACCAAACAATAATCCTTTCATACAAAAGATTGTTTGTCACTAGTACAAACCCCTAAAATTTATAAACCGAAGTATTGGACCTCGGGTCGTTCTCCCTAGGAATTACAATGAAGTGTCTTGTTATTGGTTATGGATTATATTTTGGGGTTTTGGGATAAGAGACATGAAATGTAAATGACAATGAAAATAAACTAACAACTAAAAGGCACTTGGCAAGGTTGCGAGAATTAGAAGTCCTATCCTAGTTATCCTCCTCGATTGTGACCACAATTGTCCATTGCTACCACTTAGATAACCTCTAATAATGGAGGAAAGTCAAGTGGATGAATCAACTTGATTCCACAAGTCCTAGCCAACTCCCAAGGGAAAGACTAGCTTTAGTGGTATCTAAATCAATTAGCAACTTCTAATTATCAATCAACAAAGACATTTTGATGATTGGATTTTTGTGTGGCTTAGAATTCACAATTGAAATCTCGTTGCAAGTATAGTTCCTAAACCAAACAATAATCCTTTCATACAAAAGATTGTTTGTCACAAGTAACAAACCTCTAAAATTAATAACCGAAGTATTCAAACCTCGGGTCGTTCTCCCTAGGAATTACAATAAAGTGTCTTGTTATTGGTTGTGAGTTATTTTGGGGTTTTGATAAGAGGCATGAAAGATAAATGGCAAGAAAGTAAACTAATGGCTAAAAAGGTCTTGACAAGGGTTGGTGGTCAAGGATCTCTATCCTAATCACTAATCACAATATGAGAATTGGCAAGGATTAATCTCATTAAATCATCCTCTAACTAGTAGTAAAGGAAAGTCAAATAATGTATAGTAAACAAAGTCAAACACTTAACACTTATGATGAAAAGAGAGAAAATAAAATGAAAACTAAACTAAAACTAACGAATTAACTAACCGACTAACTAATTAACTAACTAAAATAAATGGTTATCCATGGTGTTTGAAAGTGTTGGATGAGGGGTAGGAGAAAGGAGAAGGAAAGAAATAGAAAGAGGAGAAGAAAAGAAATGTGGTGAAGAAAGGAAATCCGCGCGTACGCGCGCATGCCGCGCGCGCGTCGTTGGCTTATTTCGAGAGTGGCGCGTACGCGTCATGTGCGCGTGTGCGCAAGTAGGGTTTGTGCCAGAGGCACAACGTTGGCGCGGCGCAGGCACAACTCTCTGGAAAATGTATGGAGGTTGGAACTTCTCAATCCGCGCGTACGCACGCATGGCGCGCGCGCGTGGATGGTCGAAAATGCTGGAAGTGCGCGTACGCGTGGATGGTGCTCTGTTTTTCAAAATTTTTTTCTATGTTTTTGCACCAATCCAAGCATTCCAAACCTCCAAACAGCTACCAAAACACCATAAAACCTTATTTAACATACTTAAACTACCAAACATACTTAACTAACTAAACAAAATATGAAATTAGACTAATTCTACCAAATATTTACAAAAGAGAAAATGAAAAGATTTTACCATGGTGGGTTGTCTCCCACCTAGCACTTTTGTTTATTGTCCTTAAGTTGGACTTATGGGGAGCTCCTCATCAAGGTGGCTTGTGCTTGTATTCATCTTGGAACTCCCACCAATGCTTGGTTCTCCATTGTGCCCCAAGATTCTTCATGGATTGAGCCAAGTCTTGATGGAGTTCTTCACAAGCTTGGGGCTCCCAAAGTTGATCCTCTTCTTGTAATCCGGGATCCCACACTTTATTTTCACACCCGTCTTGAGGTTGATCATCATTATTAGTCCAACCGGGTGGTGAGTAAGGTGAATTCTCTATATAGTGGCCAACAATTCTCCTAGACCCATCTATTTGAGCACTATTCC
>NC_029792.2:9076640-9077418 GCF_000816755.2 Arachis ipaensis
CGTCTTGAGGTTGGTCATCATTATTAGTCCAACCGGGTGGTGAGTGAGGTGAATTCTCTATATAGTGGCCAACAATCCTCCTTGACCCATCTATTTGAGCACTACTCCAACCTTTATATCTCATGTTTGATGCATCAACCATAATGAGCCTTGATTTGCAACGCCAACCACAAAACCTTTTTCGTTTACGCTTCATCCCACAAAGCTCCCTAAGTTGGCCATCCGTTTCAAGCAAACCATATTCAAGTGGGATAATAAAGCTAATAGAAATAAATTTCACCCACTCAAATGAAGGAGTAGATGGCAACCTAGGCAAAGACAACTCCAAAAGTTTTGATAAAGCGTATTCAATTCCCATCCTCCTTTTTCTAAGGATTTCCACCTCTTCACAAGACTTCTCAATTATAATCCTTTGTTCAACAATTTTATATAAACCTTTTCTCCTACTCAAGTCATAAATGGGAGGGTAAGAAAAATTTACCTCCACATTGCTTTCCATCTTGTTGGGAGAAGGTTCTTCATGCTCAAAGGATTCTTTACCCCTAAGGTTTGATGCTTGATCTTCATCACCAAGGGAACTCACTTCTTGCTCTATCCCATCCAAATCTTCATATGGAATATGTCTTGGAAGGTGTGCACTTTCCTTCCTAGCATCAATTTCAATCATCTTGGAGGGGTTTTCTTCAATTCTAGATTCCCATGGAGACTCCGCATCTCCTAAGTCTTCAACCAATTCTTCCCTTTCTTCAATAATCATAGCTTCCTCCAATTGTTCCAA
>NC_029792.2:9077428-9078288 GCF_000816755.2 Arachis ipaensis
GGATTGATGGACATGAATATTCTTCCATGGGAGGTTGTGGTGGAAAGTAGTATTCATCTTGTGGTTGGAAATTTTCATATAATGGAGGTGGTTCATCTTGGTAATAATGTGGAGGAGGTGGCTCTTGAAAATATTGATGTTGGAATGGTGGTGGTTCCATGTATGGTTCATATGGCTCATAAGGTGGTTGGTATGGTGGGTAAGGATCATGGCCATATGGAGGTGTTTGTTGAAAATAGGCTTGTGAGTGTGGTTGAGGGTCATGTTGAGGATATGACTTATAGGCATATGGTGGTGGTTCTTGAAAATCACAAGGAGATGCACCATAGCCATTGGATTGATATGCATCATAGAATGGCTCTTCTTCATAGTGCATTGGTGGAGGTTGTTGCCATGAAGATCGATCATATGCATATGGCTCCACCCACCTTTGGTCATCCCATCCTTGATGCACATCTTCATTGAAGTTCCCATTTCCTACAACATAGTTGTAATCACACTCATAGCCAAAGTAAGAATTCATAGTAAAAGTAAAAATAAGAAACAAAAGCTAACAAGAAATAATGAAACAAAGTCCTAGAACAAGCAAAACTAACAAGCAATCCAAAAATCAAGCTATTCACAATATTCACATATATACAATAACCAATAACATAACACCATTGCAATTTCCCGGCAACGGCGCCATTTTGATGAATAGATTTTTGACGGTTTAGAATTCACAAATGAATTCTCGTTGCAAGTATAGTTTCTAAACCAACAATAATCCTTTCATACAAAAATTTGTTTGTCACAAGTAACAAACCCCTAAATTCTATAAACCGAAGTATTGGAACCTCGGGTCGTTCTCCCTAGGAATT
>NC_029792.2:9078926-9085459 GCF_000816755.2 Arachis ipaensis
CATATGGAGGTGTTTGTTGAAAATAGGCTTGTGAGTGTGGTTGAGGGTCATGTTGAGGATATGACTCATAGGCATATGGTGGTGGTTCTTGAAAATCACAAGGAGATTCACCATAGCCATTTGATTGATATGCATCAAAGAATGGCTCTTCCTCATAGTGCATTGGTGGAGGTTGTTGCCATGAGGATTGATCATAAGCATATGGCTCTTCCCACCTTTGATTGTCTCATCCTTGATACACATCTCCATTATAGTCCTCATCACCTACAACATAATTGTAACTACACTCATAGCCAAAATGAGAATTCATAATGGAAAGAGAAAACAAAAATCAAAAGATAATGGAAAATAAGAGAAATAAAATTCTACAACTAGCAAATAAAGCAAAAAAGGAAGATATTCACACTATTCACATATGTACAATAACCAATAACATAACACCATTGCAATTCCCCGGCAACGGCGCCATTTTGATGATTGGATTTTTGTGTGGCTTAGAATTCACAATTGAAAATGAACACAATTATTATGATTTACCTTGAATTGGATTGAAAGAGAAAGGAAGGAACAAAAGTAGATCTACAACAAAATGCAAGAACAACATAAAGGAAATTACAACAAAAGGATGGAAGAAGAATGAATGTAACAACAAGGAATTGAGAAGATAGAAGTAGAAGAAGATGAATTAAAATCTAGATCTAAGAACTAATCCTAATCCTAATCCTAGAGAGAATTGAGAGCTTCTCTCTCTAGAAACTACTTCTAACTACTAAACTATGACTAATGATTAAAGTATATTGATCCCTCTTCAATTCTTGGCTTAAAAATAAGTATGATGGAGGTTTTGTGACCTTTGGAGGTGATGGTAAAGGTAAAATCATTGCTGTTGGAAAAATAGGTAATGAGCAATTTACTTTCATTGATGATGTATTTTTGGTATGTGGTTTGAAGCACAATCTTTTGAGTATAAGTCAGCTGTGCGATTTAGGATATTTAGTTGTTTTCAAAAGGCTTGAATGCTGTGTTGTTAATGAAAAGACAAATGAAGTGATGTTTGTTGCCAAGCGTTTCAATAATATGTATGGACTTACTCTTGATGAACTAAAGAATCAAAATGTAGCTTGTCTTCACTCTAAAGAATCTGAAAAGTGGTTATGGCACAAGAGATTGGGCCATGCAAGTATGTTTCAAATAAACAAACTTGTAAAGAAAGAATTAGTAAGAGGTCTTCCTTTGATAAAGTTTGACAAAGACATCACTTGTGATGCTTGCCAAATGGGAAAACAAACAAAAAGTTCTTTTAAACCAAAGGAAGACATCTCTACTAAAAGACCACTTGAGTTGATACACATTGATTTATTTGGTCCAACAAGAACTCAAAGCCTAGGTGGTAAACATTATGGTTTAGTAATTGTGGATGACTACACTAGGTTTGGTTGGGTTTTATTTCTTGCACACAAAAATGAAGCCTTTTCGGCCTTTGAACCTTTTTGCAAGAAAATTCAAAATGAAAAAGATTTGAAAATCTCTTCTATAAGGAGTGATCATGGAACTGAATTTGAAAATAATTTGTTTGAATCCTTTTGTGAGGAATTTGGAATATCTCACAACTTCTCTTGTCCAAGAACACCACAACAAAATGGTGTTGTGGAAAGAAGAAATAGAAGCATACAAGAGATGACAAGAGCTATGCTTTGTGAGAGCAATGTTCCAAAATTCCTTTGGGTTGAAGCGGTTAACACAGCTTGCCACATTTTAAATAGAACAATCATAAGGAAATTTTTGAAGAAAACCCCTTATGAACTTTGGAAAGGCTACCCACCAAACTTAGATTACTTGCACATCTTTGGATGCAAATGTTTTGTTTTAAATAATAAAGAAAATTTGGGAAAATTTGATCCAAAGGCTTATGAGTGTTTGTTTGTAGGATATTCCTCAACTAGTAAAGCATATAGGGTTTATCATCAAGATGCTAGAATTATTGAAGAGTCCATACATGTTACATTTTGTGATACTAACTTGGTACAAAGCATTTTGGAAGATTGTGATGCAGGAAATCAAGCTCAAAAGGAGGATGAAGCTGCTCAAAATCATGGAAAAGAAAATTCTGGACAAGCTGAACCAGAAACAGCAAGTGCTGAAAAATCAAGAGACAATTTCATTTTGTCTCATGAATCTGAAAGAAATTCTGCAGCAAGCAGCGCACAGAATCCCTTGGTGACTGAATCTGCCTCCAAGTCTACCAGACCTCGTGAATGGAGATTCTTGAAGAATTATCCTGAGGAATTTGTCATTGGGGACGTCTCTCATGGAGTGCAAACAAGGTCTTCCACTAGAAAGGCAAATGAAGGTTCAAACATTGCCCTTCTTTCACAAATAGAGCCTCAAAACGTCAAGGAAGCACTTAGTGACCCCTCTTGGGTTAAAGCTATGGAGGATGAACTTCTTGAGTTTGAAAAGAACCAAGTATGGACTTTGGTTCCAAGGCCAAGTGGAAAGAAAGTGACCGGCACCAAGGGCTGGAGCTTTTTGTCTCATAAACAGGTATGAGACAATTCTGGGCAGGTGATGAACGTTTCCCTCAAGTCAACGTGTTCTGGGCTTGCTTCAAGTGAAAAATTGATCTGGACCAACCTCAATTCGGATCTGGGTTGTCCTATATGTTTCATTAAATCCAAATCACCTCAAGGCCCTAACATAAATGTTACAATCTTGTTTGTTATTTTTTTTTATGACTTGTGTGTTTCATAAAAGGTTTTCAATAAATGTTTTGTGGCCCAAAAAGTTTTCAAGAGGATTTAATTTTGGCCCAAAAAGGTGTTTCAGGTTAATTTTGTTATTTTTCTCAAATTTTAAAATTAACTTCCCTTTTATTTTTTAAAATCAAATAAAATCTTTCTTAAATGAGGTCATGTCTTTTCAAGTTTTTTCAAATGGTGATGCAGTTGCATGGTTTTGGAAATCCACTTTTTGGGTACGGTTACCAACACTCCCTCTCTTCCCTCCATAACTTCTCCACACACTCTTCGGTTTCTTTCCACTCACTTTACTGCTTCTCTTCCCTCAAAAGACTGAAACTAACCAAATGAGGAAGAAAACCATTCCTAAAAGGCCTCCTCGTGAAAAGATTCACAAGCTACCCACAAAGCCTTCCACTCGTTCTTAAGACCGCACATTTACCCCTTCTCCTTCTCCTCCTACCTCTCCTCCTCGCTGTGATCCCATGGCTCGGACCAAAAACACTCCAAGGTTTCCTGCCTCTGCCAAGCCGACGCCACCACCAAAGGCCACACCTTCCAAGCCTGGCTCCTCAAAACCAAGTTTAGCAAAGCCTGGCTCCTCCAAAGGCAAACGTCAAGCGACTGAGGAACCCATACCCGAACCAACACAACCAAAATCCAGGTCGGTTCCAATGCGATCTCAACGAGGTAACACTCGAGTCCCTCTCCAGAATGTTAAAGAACCAGACATTGGACCTTTTGATCACAAAGCTCTTTTTTTGACTTCTCATTCGAACTATAACCCTTATAGATTCAAATCTGCCATGAACAATGATTTTTATGAGAAGGTTATCCAGTATCGTACCCTATGTCCCTCTTTTCTCGCTGATTTGCCATCTTTAAAAAGAAAAGGTTTTCCTTTTGTTGATAACTTGATTTTTCTGGACTGGAATCACCTTTTTGACATTAAAAAACCTGTTTATCCCTTGTTGGTCAAAGAGTTTTATGCAAACATGACTTATCATGAAGGCACTGCTCATTCGTATGTCAAGGGCCGAGATATCGTTTTAAACAATGAGACCATCAGTGATACTTTGAAGTATACTGATGTTGGGCCCTGTGCCTACACGTCAGTTAAGTGGGATGAAGGAGTTGGTGTTTCTTACAATGATGCCCTGGCTAGTATTTGTGAACATATCTCTTTAATAGATGGCATTACACCCACTCACAAAGCCATGGGATATGAGCGTGCTCAACTGCACCGAATAGTCAATCATATTATTCTGCCTCAAAGTGGCTCATATCAAAGGGTTTCCTACACTGATACTCTTGTTTTATATGCCCTTCTCACCAAAACTGAAATTTCATTTGCATATTTGATGGTTAGATACATGTATGACTCTGTTAGAAGTGAAAAGGACAATGCTCTTCCTTATGGCATGTTTCTAACTTGTATTTTTGAGTATTTTGGTGTTGACTTGACCAATGAGAAATATAAAAATAGACATTCATATCTAAAGGGAGGTGGTTCAGTGAAACAGCAAAAAGGACCAACTCGATTTGAGAGAGTGGTTCTAGATGATGATGATGAAGAGTTCATTCCAGATGATTCTACTGCTCCTTCCACTGAGGGTACTTCCATCTCCACTGGGAAGAAATCCACTCTGCTGAATGTGGTCAAGGATGTTGCTCAAGAGTTTGTCTCCCAATCGAATCACTTGATTCAATTGAGCAAAGAGCGAAGGAAGCTGGCAAGCAAACATGAGAACTTCCTGAAGAAATCAAGAGATAGAGTGGCTGTGCTCATGACCTTCATTGATAACCTTCAAAATGATGAAGACATTGCCACTGATGCTGAAGAGGAAGCTGCCTCGGAGGGGAATGGTTCTGATGCCTAGGATTTGTCTCATAAAATCTGCTGATGCTGCTCATTTTTTTGTCTTATAAACTCTGTTTTATTTTGCTACTGTTTGGTATACTCTTGTTGTCTTGGATAACTGTAATAACTTTGAACACTGATGCACTTTTGTTAGTTATCTTGGCTGTGCACTAACCTTTCTTGCAGGGTTTATAGTGCTGTTTTTGTTGATCTTGCATGTTATCCGCCCTTGATGACAAAAGGGGGAGTAATAGCTATTAAAAGATTTTTTTTATTCAGTTGATTGATTCAGATTGAATGATGCTACTGATTTTTCTAATTAGTCAGTTGATTGATGCTGATAATTTATTGATGCTGCTAATTCTTTTCTGAACTTTGTTTCGGATTAGAACTGAACTTTGTTTTTGCAAAATTGTTTTTGTTTTACAATATGCTTTGGCTGTTGTCATGATAAGAAATACTGGGCTGAATATGTGTTGCTGGTTATATAGAATCCCTTAGTCAAGTTACATCTTGAATAACTCCTTTTAAGATTAATATAAACAGGAACAAAAAGGAAAGAGCATAGATTCAGGGGGAGCTACTGTTGAAAAGGAAAGGGGGAGCAACACATTAGCAAGCAACATCATTCAAAGGGAGTCTCTAAAACCTTACTCAAACTCATTTCCTTTTGATTGTTGCTTAAATCATGTTTGTCATCAAGGGGGAGATTAATCAAGACTTGGGGACCAAGTTGGTGTTCAAGGGCTCAGATCAAGTTGACCATAAGAAGATTTCTATTGTTACTGTTTTGTGGCTTTCGGTCAAAATGAGGAAGTCAGAGGGAAAGTTTCTTCTCTGAGGATTAAGGTGAAAAAGTAAATCTGTGGATTGGTGAAGCTCAAGGCTCAAGGTGTTGACCTTGGAAGAAGAACTCAGCCACATGCAAGAAGATAAAAGAAGCTTGCTGTTCATTCAGAAAGCAAGGAGAGAAAACCAGTGAATAGAGGTTTTGTTCTGAGAGAGCTCTTTGAAGAAGTTCAACTAACTGGACAGTGTAACCTAATCAAAGGTGCATTCCGCCAGTATGAAGAACTAAATCAGAGGCTTGCTAATCTGGTTTTTCGCATAGCACAGAAGCTGTTGATGAAGTCAATCTCCTTCATGTTTTACTGATTGTGATGTTCTTTTCTATGCTTATCTTTCTGTAATTTCTAGTGAGAAAAGGCATTGTGAGAAAACTCAAGTAAAAGCCATGAGTGAAAAAAGGCTGAGAGAAACACTTGAGAGAAAAGCCTAGAGTAATTTTCAGATTTCTTTAGGTGTGTTTGTGTCTTGTATCTTGTACCTGTAAAGTATCCCTTTCTTAGTTGGGTTAGCACTAAGAGGTATGGTTAGGTATTAGCATAGCCAATGTCAAGTTAGGTTAGAACTTGAGTGTGAAAGGATTGGGTAAATCCTGTGTTATTGGTGTATGTAATACTGTTAACTATAGTGAAATTCTTCCATAGTTGTGGAGGAGACTGGATGTAGGTTGCATAGCACAAGGCAACCGAACCAGGATACATGCTGGTGTTAGCTTTTCTCTTCTCTGCTGAGTTCTGTTTTCTGATATTCATGAGACAAAAATAAATTGTCTCATAAATTTTCGCTGCTAAGTTAAAACAGAATCAGAATTGCAAATCTGTTTTAAAAGGGTAACAACAGCAACTAAAAGGAAGGCATAGATTCAACCCCCCTTCTCTAAGCCTACCACAACCTTCAACTTCATACTAGTCCAGACTGGGACCGGCAGCGAGGCCGTGCCTCCCGTGCTTGGGGGAGGTGCCGTTTCGACAGAAACTCGACAACAGCAGAGGTCGCCTCCAAGGGACGCGACGCAGACTCACGAAAGACGCCCCTTCGGAGGAACTGGCGACAACCACGCCAGGATAATGCAAGAGTTGCGCCATAGG
>NC_029792.2:9086259-9093443 GCF_000816755.2 Arachis ipaensis
AGAATGACGAGCCGGGGAGAACTACCCGGGGACCAGTGATAATAGGAGCGACCCCTTTCCACCGTTCCGTACTCGAGGTCCAGCTGCCAAAACACTTCGACAAGCCAACGGACACGAAGTATGATGGAACACAAGATCCCCTGGAACACTTGACGGCCTTTGAGGCCAGAATGAACCTGGAAGGGGTAGGAGACGAGGTCAGATGTCGCGCCTTCCCGGTCACCTTGGCGGGCCCAGCGATACGGTGGTTCAACAACCTCCCGCAGGGCTCGGTGACTCAATTCTCCGACATCAGCCACGCCTTCTTGGCTCAATTCACGACCGGGATTGTCAAAGCCAAACACCCGATCAATTTGCTAGGGGTGACACAAAGACCCGGAGAGCCGACCAGGAAATACCTGGACCGTTTCAATGACGAGTGCCTGGAGATTGACGGTCTAACGGACTCGGTGGCAAGCCTGTGCTTGATGAACGGGCTCTCGAATGAGGACTTCAGGAAACACCTTACCACAAAGCCCGTTTGGACAATGCAAGAGATCCAGTGCGTGGCCAAAGAGTACATCAACGACGAAGAAGTCAGCCGGGTCGTGGCTGCCAATAAACGGCAGCCCGCCTACAACCAAGCACGGCATTATGAAGGCAGAGAAAGACCAAAGGAACACGCCAGGGACGGAGGCCCGAGTAAAACACCCAAACCGTTCCCCCGAGTTGGGAAGTTCACCAATTATACCCCCCTCACGGCACCAATCACCGAAGTTTACCAACAGATAGCGGAAAAGGGGATACTGTCAAAGCCCCGACCTCTGAAGGACAGGACGGGAGGAAACAAGAACCTCTACTGCGAGTACCACAAGGGTTACGGACACAAGACCCAAGACTGCTTCGACCTAAAAGATGCCCTGGAACAAGCTATCAGGGATGGAAAACTTGCCGACTTCTCCCACCTTATCCGGGAACCAAGGAGACGCAACCGGGACCACGATAGCGAAGACAGATCCCAGTCGACAAGGCGACGGCAGGAACCAGAGGGTGACGACCACGGCCTTACAGTGGTAAACGTGGTAACGGCCAGAAATACCGCCCCAAGGTCAAAGTCAGTACAGAAAAAAGACGCCAAAGTCCTAGCAGTCTCCACCTCGACTGTTAGAAGTTTCCGAGGTATCCCACCCATCTCCTTCGACCCAGAGGACCAATGGTTTGACGAGGCACCGGAAAGTCCGCCCATGGTCATCACGGCCAGGGTCGAAACGGGCCTCGTCAAACGAATCCTGGTAGATACGGGGGCGGACTCGAACATCATGTTTCGAAACGTTTTCGATGCCCTGGGACTAAGGGACGCCGACCTGACGACCCACCAGCACGATGTGGTAGGGTTGGGGGACCACTTCATCAAGCCGGATGGAATCATCTCACTCCCGACCTCTGTAGGACAGGGGCAAAAACGACGAACAGTCATGGCGGACTTCATGATATTACGAGACTCCACGGCCTATAACATCATTCTGGGGAGAAAAACCATCAACGACCTGGGGGCGGCCATTAGCACAAAGCTGCTGGTGATGAAGTTTGTCACCGACGACGGATCCGTAGGATCCATCAAAGGCGACTTGGAAACGGCGGTCGCTTGCGACCACGCCAGTCTCTCTCTCAGGAAAAAATCCAAAGAAGCATCTGGGGTCTTCCTTGCTGACCTGGACGCCAGGATAGACGACAAACCCAGACCAGAGCCATAAGGAGACTTGGAAAAGTTCAGGGTCGGCGAGGAGGACGATAAGTTCACATTCATAAACAGGAACCTCCCCCACGAGATGAAGAAGCCTTTGATGGAAATGATCAGGGCTAATGCCGACCTCTTCGCCTGGACGCCTGCCGATATGCCCGGAATAGATCCCTGGCTCGTATCGCATCATCTGGCCGTTAAGGCGGGAACCAAGCCAGTGGCCCAGAGGAAGAGAAAAATGTCCCAAGAAAGGGCAGAAGAGGTAGCCAGGCAGACGGCCAGCTTCCTAGAAGCAGGATTCATCCGAGAACTGGACTACTCGACCTGGTTGTCGAACGTGGTCCTGGTTAAAAAGCACAATGGGGGATGGAGAATGTGCGTGGACTACTCTGACCTGAATAAGGCGTGTCCCAAGGATTGCTACCCCCTACCTAACATCGACGCACTCGTCGACGCAGCGGCGGGCTACCGGTATCTGAGCTTCATGGATGCCTACTCAGGATACAATCAGATACCGATGCACCGACCCGACGAGGAAAAAACGGCGTTCATAACGCCAGGGGGAATCTATTGTTACAAGGTAATGCCTTTTGGCCTAAAAAACGCTGGGGCCACGTACCAAAGGCTGATGAATAGGATATTCAGTGAACTTATAGGCAAAACAGTAGAAGTCTACGTGGATGACATACTCGCAAAGACCACACGACCCGACGACCTCCTGAGCGATCTTGATGGCATTTTTTCCTCCCTACGGCAACACGGCATGAGGCTTAATCCGCTCAAGTGCGCGTTTGCCATGGAGGCCGGAAAGTTCCTGGGATTCATGATTACTCAAAGAGGAGTGGAAGCCAACCCCGAGAAGTGTCGAGCAGTTCTCCAGATGAAGAGCCCGGGTTGTATCAAAGACGTCCAACGACTTGCCAGGAGGTTAACGGCTTTATCCCGATTCCTCGGCGCTTCGAATGGACCCCAGCATGTGAAGAGGCATTCAACCACTTCAAGCAGATCCTAGCGGCACCACCGGTCCTCGGAAAACCTAAGGTCGAAGAACCGCTCTACCTCTACTTATCAGTAACCGAGGAAGCACTTGCCACAGTGCTCGTTAGAGAAGAAGGGAAGACCCAAGAACCCGTTTACTTCGTGAGCAGGGTCCTCCAAGGACCAGAATTGAAATACAGCAAACTGGAAAAACTGGCGCTGGCGCTCCTAGTCTCTTCCCGAAGGTTAAGACAATACTTCCAGAGCCATCGTATAGTCGTAAGGACGGATCAGGCGATTCGCCAAGTACTGCAAAAACCTGACTTGGCCGGTAGGATGATGACCTGGGCCATCGAGCTCTCCCAATACGACCTACAATATGAACCCCGACATGCAATCAAAGCCCAGGCAATGGCAGACTTTCTGGTAGAAGTGACGGGGGACCCCCCCGAGGAAACGGGCACACGGTGGAGGCTCCACGTTGATGGGCCTCCAACCAAACGTCCGGGGGAGCAGGGGTCATCTTAGAAAGCCCTGCAGGGGTCATCTATGAGCAATCGACTAAGTTCGAGTTTCCAGTGTCGAACAACCAAGCAGAATATGAAGCTCTCTTGGGCGGACTGATACTAGCTCGAGAAGTCGGAGCGACAAAGGTCGAAGTATGCATCGACTCACAAGTTGTCACCTCGCAGGTGAACGGAAGCTACCAAGCCCGGGACTCCCTCCTGCAAAAATACTTGGAAAAGGTTAAAGAAATAACGAGTCAGTTCCAGGAGGTCATCGTCCAACACGTCCCAAGAGAAAGGAACACACAGGCGGACCTCCTATCTAAGCTGGCGAGCACAAAGCCATGGTCGGGTAACCGGTCCCTTATCCAAGGCATGGTGACGGAAGTTCATGTGGAGGCAGGTGATAACCCGTTTCGGTATCCCGGAGGTCGTTATCTCAGACAACGGGACCCAGTTCACGGACAAGAAGTTCATGGAGTTCCTCTCTGGCCTAGGGATAAAGCAGAAGTTCTCCTCGGTAGAACACCCCCAAACAAACGGGCAGGTAGAAGCTACAAACAAGGTCATCCTTCTTGGTCTAAAGAAGCGCCTAGATAATAAGAAAGGAACATGGGCTGACGAACTCGCCTCCGTCCTATGGTCTTACCGGACAACTGAGCAAAGCGCTACGGGGGAAACTCCCTTTCGCCTAACATACGGGGTCGATGCGGTAATACCAGTCGAAATCGGCGAACCGAGCCCCCGACTACTACTCGCGGGCATGAGCGAAGCGGTCGAAAAGGACCTGGTTGAGGAAACAAGGGAAATGGCTCACCTATCAGAAACGGCGCTGAAACAAAGAATAGCTCTGCGTTACAACGCAAAAGTCCTCAAACGAGATTTTGAGGAAAGGGACCTCGTCCTGCGACGCAACGACATCGGCATCCCGACCCCAGGGGAAGGCAAGCTGGCGGTAAATTGGGAAGGTCCCTACAGGGTAAGGGAGGTACTCGGCAAAGGCGCTTACAAGCTAGAAAGACTCAACGGCAAGGAAATACCCAGAACATGGAATACGGGTAGCCTAAGAAGGTTCTACTCATGACCAGACGACTCGCCGACCTGAGAACTCAAACAAATTATAAATACTCGCCTTGTTCGCATGATGATCTGTCTTTTTATTTTATCAAATGCTCGCCATATTGATTAATTTGTTTAGCTAACGACTAACGCATACTTGTCAAAAATTTTCGTATTTGTCCACTACTTTCCTACGTGCGCCGCGCACGAGCGCCCCTTAAAACGGCAGACCGGGACTGATCACCCCGGGGGCCATCTTCCTCATGGCCAAAGCCAACTACGACGACAACACGACCACAGCGATCCAAGCCATAACAAACATAAAACGGGAAAACGGGCGCGAGCCCACCCCCGAAAGAAACAACGACAACAAATATAGCAAACGGCAACCCGGCCAAACGACTGAATAAGTATAACTTACAAAGAGTCAAAACAAAAAACAAGCAATAAGTTGTTCAGCAAATGCGTTACAAAATATCCTAAGTTACAAGACCTCACTTCCTCGGCATGTCAACAATCTTTCCGTCCTGGATAGTCTTGAAAACGCCAATTGACGACGTGTCGAAATCAGGAGCTGCGATCTTTAGCTGAGCCTTCAGGGCATCTTCGGTCATCGAGATGGCGTTCTTCCCTTGCTCCTTGGTCACCTTAAGCTTCTTCTTAAGCTCTGCGGCTTCGGCTTTAGCGGTTTTCGCCTCTGAGACGGCCTGCTCCCGCTCTTTCTCCAAGGCGGCAACCCGACCCTGAGCGGCATTCAGCTGACCCTCCAAGGTCATCTCACGCTCAAGAAGCCGGGCCACGGTCTCATCGGACGCCTTCAACCTCTCCGCAACAAATGACGCTTTCTCCTCAGCAGCGCTAAGCTTTCCCTCCATCTCGGACAGCTGACCCTGGAGGAGTTCAACTTGGGCCTTGAAGTCATTGTTCGCCTTAACAGAGGACTAAGCTTCCTCCGGAGCGCCTCCATCCCCGATAACTCGAATTCAGCCTTTCGAGCTATCACGGCCCCACGAAGCAAGGTGCGGTACATCCACCTCGCCTGCCCGGACAGCTCGGTCTCGTGAAAATGCTCCTCGGTCCCGGGTATCAACTGTGAGTCAATAAATTTGGTAGCATCAAAGTTCCTTTCCATTATGGTAAGGGCCCCTTCCGGGAACTCGGTCAACTCCTCCAAGTCCATTTGGTTGGGCGAGCTCCTTATATCGTCAGTCACCCAGGCGTACGGGTCGTAGGCCGCGCCAGATCCAGAAGACCGGGAAACGATGCGAGGCATACCTACATCGGGGTACCACTCCGTTAGACTATGAGGTCGGGAGTCCATAGAAACCCAGAAACTACGCCTTTTCAAACTCAGATCATGGCCAAGAACAGTTAAAAACTACGCCTATCACGTAAATCACCTAAAACCTACCCAGGAATGGTACCCCTCCCTTAATTCGTCTACCCCACCATTGGAAGGCCATTCGGCTAAAGTAAACCAAGCATGCAACAATCGCAAACAACAACTACGCAGCAGTAAAACATAGCATAAACACAAGGGAAGAGGAAGCAGAAATTACCTGAATTGGTTGCAGGAACTTGAGAGGAAAAAGAAGACACGAGAAGGCTCGAACAGGGAATTTTGGATATCAGGGAGAGAGGAAAGTGAAAATGGCAAGGGTAGGAGGAAAAGAGAAAGAAACTGTTTAAAAACCACCACAAGGAGCGCGAAAAGAGATAGGGGCAAAATGGTCTTTACGCACGGGGTTTTAACCCATTATGAGCATTTAATGCTCAGCACGAAGAACGAAGCGGCGAACGAACGCCTCAGCAGACCAAGGGACACGCGCACAAGAAACGCGGCTCTCCCACGGTCAGCCGACTCGGCGACAACACACGAACAAGGACATCACGCACCACCGATCGCCTCACGACCATCACTGGCGCGTCGGGGGCACTGTTACGGCCCTGGATTCCCGCGGGTCAACCCGACCCGAGCTCCACCCGACCCGACTACACGCCTCTCAACCGACCCGGACACGCGTCCCGTACGGCTCTCTCACAGCTATGGGACAGCGTCCTTGGGAATATGGGCCTGCCCTCCAGAGGGGCCCAATACTGACATGTATATAAGGGGAAGACTGGCTCTTCCCCCGATGTACGTCACATCTCTGCACTACACTTACTCCACCTGCACGTATTCTGACAAGAACGTCGGAGTGTCTTTGCAGGTGACACCCCCCTCACACAAAGTGCTCGGGACCTCACGCTCCCGGACTGGAAGACCGTGATCAGACGAGCCCCTTCCTTCACCCCTGATCCTGACCTGAATCGTCCGGTAACCGACCTACCGAACACTTTAAATCTGAACCCTAAAGATATTGATATAAATATGTTAATGGTCGAGATTGTGGGTGTAGCTTTTTGGGTGTACTTACTTAAAATGAGGAGCATCATAAGGTGTACGGATTTTTTTGTTAACCGAGGTATGATTGCATGATTGCAGGAAGAGTATTCCCCGCCGCCCCCGCACCTGGCGCAGGCTTCCTTTGTTGGCGGTTTGGCAGCTGGTTTCCTGGGTAGCTTAGTTTCTCGTGGTTGTGCTCGCTGAGAATGAAGCCTTTAATGCTTCTATGTTGTGACTAGGTGTTGCAGGCCAACGGTCTTTAGGGAAATGTGGATTAGCAATTTTGGTGTAACTATGTGTCTTTATTTGGGCCGAAACTGCACAATACAATGTAGAACAATCATTTTTAAGTTTATTTTATTTTATTATTTTGGTTATATTATGGGTGGGCAAAATGATTCCACATTCAACAAATGCACCTAATTCCAGAACTTAATATTAGGAGGACCAAATTTTTAATTTGTAATTAGTAATTATTATTAATTTTTTGAAAAATTTACAGTATTTTTTATTTTAATTTTTGTGCATGGTTTAA
>NC_029792.2:9094391-9095213 GCF_000816755.2 Arachis ipaensis
AGCGTCGGAGTGTCTTTGCAGGTGGCACCTCCCCCCCTCACACGAAGTGCTCGGGACCTCGCGCCTTGAAGACCGAAGACCGTGACCAGACGAGCCCCTTCCTTCATCCCTGATCCTGACCTGAACCGTCCGGTAACCGACCAACCGAACAATAATAATTACTTAAATAAAGAACATACCACATCTCGAGTACTGTGAGCCCAACTAAATGTATCAAGCGTCGGAGTGTCTTTGCAGGTGGCACCTCCCCCCCTCACACGAAGTGCTCGGGACCTCGCGCCCTCGGACTTGAAGACCGTGACCAGACGAGCCCCTTCCTTCATCCCTGATCCTGACCTGAACCGTCCGGTAACCGACCAACCGAACAATAATAATTACTTAAATAAAGAACATACCACATCTCGAGTACTGTGAGCCCAACGCGAATATAAATGTATCTCGGATATTGAAATTCTGGGCTATGATGCGTGAAGAATTTGATGCATCCAGGTGTACCCAAAATATGTCATAGGCCGAGAAACGAGTATTGAACACCCGAGATACGGTCAAAATAAAAATTAAGGTACAAAATAAAAATTAAGGTCATCGTACCTAAAATATGTGCGGATACAATTTTAGATGATTTTTAAATAATTAGACCAAATTAAAAAATAATTTTAAATTGATATTTTTGAATAAAAATTAATTAAATTGATAAATAAAAATTAAAAAAAATACTATTTAAATAGTAATAAATTATACTAATTTTAAAAATATTAAAATTAGTAGACAGTTAAAATTTGAATCGGTTTAGTGTTAATCCAATTCTATTCCAATCCGTTG
>NC_029792.2:9095249-9097041 GCF_000816755.2 Arachis ipaensis
AATAATAAGTTTTTCAGATTCAGTTCTAGATATTATAGTAATTTCTAAGATTTTTTTCGGTGTTGATTCAATTTCTTGCAATCTAAACATTATAATGCTATGACATCAGTTAGTCGTTAGAACACTCCAATATAATAAATAATAGTCACACGAATATTTTGACAGTTGAATAAGTACCGAAAAGAATTTCAGAGTCCACTATAATATTCGAAACTAGATATAAAAGATCACTATAATAAAAAAATAAATTACCATTTGTATGAATGAAAGATATAAACACTAATAAATGTATCCATATAATAATAAAATGATAATTGTATCTACAAAAGATAGTTTTTGTGTGCCAAAAATATTCTAACGGACTAATTGTGTAATCAACATCTGGGTACTCTTGACACATGGAAGCCATCTTCCGTGATACGTGCTTCAAATGTTCGTAATATGAAGAGTTCAAGAGTTATTTAGAAGATATTTTAGTTTACATTTTTAGAATATTTTATTTAATGTATTTTGATTTTGTTTATTTAATTACTAGATTGGGCCTTATGTTTATGGGTTTTAGGGTTTTCTTTGTTTTAACCTAATAAGAGGTTATAAATACCTCCTTAGCTATTATAGTCGTAGTATAGAATTTTTAGAGGTTTGAAAACTCCTTTTTGGTTTCGTGATGAAATCATGGCGTGGACAATTGAGGTTGAGGAGTCCCTCTCTTGTTACATCGGGGAATTGAGTAGAAGGTTGAGGAGTCCCTTCGATTCAATTTCCAAACTATGGCGTTGACAAGTTAGGTTGAGGAGTCCCTTTCTTGTTAGAAATTGGTAGAAAGTAGAGTGATTCTCTTTGTACTCAATTTCAATTTATTTTTTTTGTTTCTATTTTAATTTCAATGTATCTTTTTATTCAGTTTGAATCCTTATTTTCTTATTTATCTTTTATTTTCGTATCATTTGGTATCAGAGTTCAGGTATTAGATTAATTCTTATTAATTTATAGTTGTTCTTCTTTTATCATAAAAAAAGAGTCCAGTGTTTGTTGCGTCTTTCTTTAAGTTTTTGTGTTCTTGTTTTCCGTTTGTGTTTCATTATTGTTTAAAAAAAAACATAAAGTGAAAAAAAAAACAAAAAAAAAGAAGAAAAAAAACCAAAAAAAAAATTATCTTCCTTATAATTATTGTCCTTTTCATATATTTTTTTTTTCCACCTACAAGATTCGAGGACGAATCTTTTTTGAAGAGGAGGAAAATGATACGTGCTTCAAATGTTTGTGATATGAAGAGTTCAAGAGTTATTTAGAAGATATTTTAGTTTATATTTTTATAATATTTTATTTAATGTATTTTGATTTTGTTTATTTAATTACTAGATTGGGCCTTATGTTTATGGGTTTTAGGGTTTTTCTTTGTTTTAACCTAATAAGAGGTTATAAATACCTCCTTAGCTATTGTAGTCGTAGAATAGAATTTTTAGAGGTTTGAAAACCCCTTTTTGGTTTCGTGATGAAACCATGGTGTGGACAATTGAGGTTGAGGAGTCCCTCTCTTGTTACATCGGGGAATTGAGTAGAAGGTTGAGGAGTCCCTTCAATTCAATTCCCAAACTATGGCGTTGACAAGTTAGGTTGAGGAGTCCCTTTCTCGTTGCGTCAAGAAATTCGTAGAAAGTAGAGAGTGATTCTCTTTGTACTCAATTTCAATTTATTTTTTTTGTTTCTATTTTAATTTCAATGTATCTTTTTATTCAATTTGAATCCTTATTTTCTTATTTATCTTTTATTTTCGTATCATTCCGTGGTT
>NC_029792.2:9097068-9097381 GCF_000816755.2 Arachis ipaensis
GCTGTACGATATTTATATTTGCAACGACCAGCGCTATACAGTATATAGCTTGTAAATTGTAATAACTCTATAATCAATTAATAGTTTAATACACCGTACTGTACCCCCAGTTGTTGAAGATGCCAGCCACCGGTGCACCGTCCCAACTTGACTACTTCACCCGCTAGTTGCCCCTTCATTATCCACCCTCCACCCTTATTTCAACATCATCATTAATGGTCATGCTCATTTATATTTTTAAGAGCATATTTTAAAACGTATCTAAAAAACATATTTGACTAAAATTGAAAATTTATTTCTTTTATATATTTTA
>NC_029792.2:9100925-9101897 GCF_000816755.2 Arachis ipaensis
AAATTTATATAAAAAAACATGAAAGTACAGTTGCAATTTCTAGGTGCTGGTGTTATTACAATCTCTTCAAGAAAATATAAGAACAAGCTAAGAATGCTAAGCATGAAAAGCTTAGGCAAATACACTTCAAGATCAGAAATCAGAAATTAAACTAGCTAGGTATAAAAGTGTATACATGTATGTATGTATGTATGTATGTGTTTGTAGTTTTGATGAGAAAGATGGTGATCAGTGATGATAAGAACGAAGAACAGCACCGCAGAAAGTGCAGATAATGGCTCTCCAAGATTTGCAGTAGAAGGGAACAAAGCAGAACCTGGTGGCCGTCTTCATGTCAGCCACGCTGGCTCCTCCACCGCACCGCGAGCACGTCCCCGCTGCTGGCTTGCTCCGCCGCACCTCCTTCCTCTGGTCCACCAGAAAACAGAAACACACCATCCTCGCAGATAGAAAGGCTTGATTGGTTCAAAGTATATAAATAATAACGTGTTCGTATCAGTTTGTAGCAACTAGGAAACTGCGTGCGTCGCTGTTTTTATTCACAAATTGCTCACAACTTTAATGTAGTACAATCCCCTTTTATATCCATGCATCCTAGAAGAAAAATAATAAATAAATAAATACTATTTGTCACCAAAAAAAAAAATACTATTTATAAGCTAAAATTATTTTTTTAGTATGGTAAAAATTTAAGTGTAGTTAACTTCACATTAAATTGATAGGTGAGAGTCGTTAAAAGATTTGATAGATTTGACTAAATTGTCATCTAACACTCTCAAGTATCAACTTCATATAAAGTTAATTATATTTGAGTTTTTACCTATATTTATATATAAATACATATATAATTTAATTTATTTTCAATGTGTATTTATATTTTAATATATATTTTATACTGGTGATTGATTTTAATGACTAATTTTAATATATATATAGGATTACTCTAATTTTTTAGTTTAAATTAAATGGTGA
>NC_029792.2:9103258-9111581 GCF_000816755.2 Arachis ipaensis
TTATGTTATATATATACTAAAGTCAACTACTAAAATTAATTATTAGTATAAAATATATATTGAAATATAATATATATTAAAAATAAATTAAACTACACATATATTTATACATAAATATATTAATAACTGATTTTAGTGACTGATTTTAACATACTAATAGCATTATTATTAAAACAACAAATATGCAAATTGTAATGGTTTGATGGGTTTTTGTGAGTAGAATGGGGGAATAGCATAACCACGCGTGGAGGTAATGTAATAAATAATAAATAGGGCCATGCTTTGCCCGTTAAGATATGTCAATGATTCATGTATGTGGTTCAACCATTTAGGTGGTAGTTAGCAGCTCCATCTTTATGTTCTTATTTTATTTGTTTATTTTTATTTTTAAATTTCCCCAACTTGCCAATGTGCAGGTCAGTGTTCAGATCGATGTCTCTCTAGCAAGCAATAATTTAAAAGTACTATATGAAAATAACCTTTGAAAAATTTTATGGAGGAGTATTACTGTTTTTATTTTGATGTGGGGGTGTCATTTTAATTTATTGCCTTGGCAATTCATTTCCAATATTGAATATTTTGATAGCTATGCGTACGCCAGAACTTGCCACCCATATTTCTTCTCAAAGGTTTAAGTAATAAGTGGAGTGATTATTTGAATGAATACCATCTGTCATATTATTGTGTCTTAATTTTGTTGGCTCTACATCAAAAAATATGAACTCCTTTTTTCTATGCGATCGGTAGGAACAAAAATTATATTTTAAGCAGTTGAAACACATACATGTCGTTTTCATCATATTTCAGACATAATATTTTGTTACAAGTCTTGGTAGCGTTTGTTTTGAGGTACTGACACAGAGACGGAGAGATTGAGATTCAGTATCTTGTTTGTTGGTTCAGAGACTGGTATTAAAATTTCTGTCTCTGTCCCTAAAATTTCAGTATTTCAGTATCTCCAAAAAGTAGGGACACAAGGGACTAAAATTTTTAGAGATGGAGACTGAAACTTTAATAACATTTTATACCTAAAATATCCTCATTTCAATTAATTAATTTCAATTTTACCCTTTATACAAATTAAATTAGAGTTTCATTCTTGTTTCAATTTCTGTCTCCCACTTTGCACCAAACAGAATACTGAGATTTATTTCAATCTCTATCTCTTAGTCTCTGTCTTTCAGTTTCAGTCTTTCTATCTCTGTCTCTTCACCAAACGCTACCTTACATCACAAAAAAATAGAGTAACTTTGCGATAGATTTATAAGTCTTCTAAAAAAAATATTTAAGTTATTGAAAAACTTTTGTAATGAATTTATAGATCTTTGAGGGGGAAACAATTCAAATAATTCCCTTAAGAAATGAAATATCGGACTTATAACTCCTAAAATTGCAATATTGACCACTCATTCTTCTACCAGAGACCTATAAGTTTGTGTTGCAAACTTGTAATTTGTAAGGAATTTACTAAGATAAAGTATAAGAAATTAATTTTTAATTAGTAAATATTATCTAACTTTTTTTAGAATTTATAATTTAAAATAAACAAAATAATTTTTAAAAAATTAGTTGATGTTTGACTAAAAAATATTAACTTTTTAACATTATTGATTTCACTAGATATTTTTTCCTGAGTGACCTATAAGTATATCGCATTACTTAATACTTTATTTTCTTTAAAAAATCTATAAATTCATTGCAAAACAATTCAAGAACGTAACTTTCGTGTATTATTATGATGATGATGAAGAAGAATCCTATTTGTTAATGCCAGCTATAAAATATATTGCAAATTAAGAAACAAGTCGTATATTATAAGGGGAGCATCTCAAAACAATTCTATGTATACACAACTAATTTCTAACTTAAATGATACACTACTTTGGCCATAACCTAGTTTTTTAGTCTTAACTTAGTCGCCACAAAGGAATACGGTATTTACGAATTTTGATTAGGGAAGAAAATGACAAGAAAGACAAAGGTTCAAAGTGTAAAATGAGATTCATTTTATCCTTCGAAATCTTTTCTTTCTTTTTCTTTTTCTTTTTCCCTCTTTTAAAAACACAATAAATATTGCATATCTACTAAACTAATAACATTTTGTGTATGTTTGCAAGTGACATTTCTTGAAATTTTGATGGGCATGATGTTTGCAAGTGTTATAGAGCTGCCATCATGGTCTCTCTGGCAGCGGCTTTTCTTAACTCCGTGGCCTTCCCAGTCCCCCGGAAATAATGGTATACTTGCTGCAAATTACATAACATCAATATAATTTATAAAAAAAACGATAAAAGTAACAAAATATGAGAAATTAGTTTTATGTTTTTCTAAAACTCATTTAATACGTGTTCTAGAAATACTTATAACCATTTTTTTATATGCAACTTCTTAATTTTATACATTCAAATGATTGGTCATAAATATTTCTAAAACATATATTAATTAATATATTTTAAGAATATATTTTCTCAATAAATTGAAAATATTATCATCCTCAGGAGAATTAAACCTGAATAACCCATAAGCTTAGCATTGTTTCAATGGCGAAACATGCAAAACCAGCAAAGTAGAATCCCTGCAAACACAAATAGTAGTATAGTACATCATTTATGCACTTGATTATGACATAATATGATTATATGACGATAAAAATAAACATGTTACTATTAGAGTATATATAATATCATGGCTATTTATAGAATAAATGACAAATAAATTTTTAATCTTTTATTATTGACAAATAAATTATTGACTAATTAAAAATACAAAAATAATTTTTATTTTCTAAAAATCTAAATCTTTTTTGTATTTTTAATTAGTCTGAAATTTACGTGTTATTGTATTAAAAAAACCCGGGACTTATCTGTCCTAAGGTGCAACACAAATTGGAACATTACCGCAACAAGTGAATTAGAGGTTAACTCCTCAAGCGCAGGTAGTATACCCCTGTCCCCAACATGAAATCATATAACATAACCATTAGATATAAGAGAAGAGGTCACAAAAATTGTAAGAAAATAATTTAATAAATTCTCTTTTTTATAAAAGAATTTTGAAAATCATTTTCTGATGAAACTTCTAAATATTTGTTAGAGGTGAACTAACGTTAGGGATTCTCCATTGAAGAAAAACGGAGGCGCAATTGCAGCATAAGCGCAAAAGAAACAGTGCACCTGCTTTGAAGAAAAAAATATATATGAAGAGTTAATTAATTAATTAATTAATTAATTAATCAATTAACAAAATTAACTCATAAAATGAATGAAATTAAAATAAAATGGTATATATAAGACTTGCCGAGTAACACAGGAAAAACCAACCAAACTTGAGAGCACTGTCCGTCCTGTAACAGAATACAGTACAAGAATTACAAAAACAGAAACATATATTATATATAGTAATATGGAATATGATAAGGTAATTAATAAGGGACAAATAAATGAGATTGAAAAGTACCTGCTAGCACGATAAAGAGGGCGATACCATAATGTAAAGGATCCTGGAACTCCCGAAATAAGGTATATGACAGCAAGAAACCAGTTTGACATAGCTACAACAATTTGTAAAACATGGTCCTCTAATTAATTAAACAAATCATTGGCTACTAAGTATATGATTAACATGTCACAGTACCTATTATTATTATTATTATATTATTATTACAAAAATACAAACCTCCTCCATATGCCCAAGCCACACTAACTGCTACCAAATTCCATATAAGACACGTTATCACTCCTGCACATTATTGATTGTTAATGACCAATATCATCAAAACTAATTAAAGACATGTAGATACATTCATTAAAGTTAATACATAAATGTTGATAAAGAAAATATCAGTATGGATAATTGGATATTGTTTAGTGACTATATTAATTCATAAATATTTTAGATATTAAAATGATATATTTTTTCAGTGATTAAATAATTGATATCACACGTATCTTTTGAGAGATGAAATTAATAGTTTAATTGATTGTGGAAATACAAACACATACCCAACCATGTTGTGAATGCAACATACTGGATCCTTTGAAGATGTATTGGTATTTCGGCTGCAATGTCATGATGAATGATAGGGAATAATGGTGGCCAATTCTTTTCCTCTATCACTATTCCAGCTGCAAACCACAAAACAAAAATAAGAAAAAAAAATTGCAATATAAAGTCAAATTATATATACCACCCTAATAAAATAATTCATATTCATGAAATCGCTTATCTTAAAAATTTAAACAAACAGAAAAAGACACGTAAATAATTATACCTCGTGCTATAGCATCTTCCTTTCGTTTCAGTTCCTGCAAAACAATATATATAAGATCATGGACTATTAAATCACAAATGTTGAATCTCATAAACTAAGAGATAGATGATGATTTACCTGTTCCCTTTTTTTCAATTCAGCCTCTCTAGCTTCAAGTTCCTTCTCCCTTGCTTTGAGGTCCTAAATTAATCGGTAAAAAAGAGGAGGGATTAGAGTTTAATTTTGAGATTTGTTTCAACAATTTTCCTTAATATAATCCAATCTACGTACTCTACCTTAGTTGAGTCAAGAGGAATGTCAACCGTTGCACTACGATCATAAGGCTCATGAGGAAGGGGCGATAACTTTGATGATGAACTCTGATATTATTTAAGGGAAGAAAAACCACATATTATTCAATCTTGAAATGTCTTGTTCATTATATAATAATGATGTTAATAATAATTAAGATAAATGAATAAGAGAGCTTACAGTGGAAAAGAATGAGCCTGCCCCAAATTGTGATCGTCCACCAGAAGCTTTTCCTTTAGCTCCATCCTAACATCATCAATGAAAACGTTTCAGATCTTCTTCCATTTTTTGTAGAAACAAAATTTAATGCATTCATAATCAAACTTAAGCTACGTACAAAGAGATTTTATTTTATTTTTAGAAAAAAGATTCAGGGTTTTAAATTGAGCTCATAATCACAACTTTTTTTTCTCAATGCAGTTTCCACGTTGTGATGAAACAATAATCGTAATGGCTTACGGCGAAGGGGTTAACATCATCGTCCGCAAAGGGATTGTTGTCGTAGGAACCCATGGGAGGAATATAATAATAATCAAATTAAACTAATGAAAACATAAACGGAGATCTAGATCAATGTAAGGAAAAGAGAGCAAAAGATTGATGAGAGAAAGAGAAGTTGAGAAAATGGCGTCTAAAAATGACACCAATATTTTTATTGTTTTTGTTTTTGTATGATGAGAATAATGAGCGGCTTCTCTTTATCTAATAATGCATATTATTAATATAAATTGTCTACAAAAGGAAATTATAAATTAATAATATAAACGTTCAGCAAAATATTTGCTTTGATGTGAAAATCTATTCTTAGAAAGCAAATAATTACATTTCACCATCAAGAATATGGAAGCAATCTTCAAACAATTGGCCTAACTAGAAGGGCACTGCAACATGAACTAACAAACATGGCATGGTTTAAATGAACCATAAAACTTATCAGATATTTTATACTATGAAATTAACTACACCAATAATACAAGGGGAGCAATAAGTGTCTTAAGCCATTTGGAAAAAGCTCCTTGGAAGAACTTGGCATGTGAATGCTGTTGGATGGGCAAGTAGGAGCAAGTAATGAGGCCCTGTTTGGATGACATGAATATCTCTTACTAGTTGATATTCAGCAATGAGCAGGTAAACCTTTGCAGTTTGCACATCCATTCATGATCAAACATCACTGTCATTCTCATTTTTCGCTTGATTCGGATTGCTGAGATTCCCTCCTTATCATGTTTAGCAAGTACAGGACAACCTCTGACATTGCTGGCCTGAATTCTGGCTCTGACTGCATTAGATCAAACACAATTACAATGGCAGAAAAAATTTTGATAGGCAACAATGATGTTTAAGTGTTGAATTGATGAAAGCTTACCTGAACACATCGAGAGATAATGTCTGCGAAATTCGACAATGATTTCGCAGGGTATTCTCCGTTTAGAGAAGGATCAACCATCCTTGATAATGCATCAATATCATGAAGTTGAGGAATAGCCCATCTTACCAGAAACTGCTCCCCTCGAGGGCGCGACCTGTCCAAGATGTTTGGAATAAATTATTACACCTATTCAAAAGCCAGAAACAGATGCTGGATTGCTAGTAGATTTGTTTTAGGTTCTCACCTGTCATAGGACTTTCGGCCAGTCAAAAGTTCTAACATAACCACTCCAAAGCTGTAAACATCACTTTGGTAGGTGTAAATTCCGGACTCAAATTCTGGAGCCCCGTAGCCATAGGCTGTTAGCAGTTGTCCTGAGAGCTGAAATATCAAGGCATGATATCACGTTTTTATCATACAAATCAAGCTAACAATTATTCAAGGAACTGCAACTGAACATTAGAATGCTGCTGTGGTTTTACCGATTATGCCAAATCTTGGGAAAATCATTTTTAAGCATGAAAATTATGCATATAGTGGTTCATAAAAGTCCTAAAAACAGCATGACTTGGTTCTGCATAATAACAAGAAATCACAAACAAAGCTAACTACTAGGGAGGCAATCTGCTTAGAAACCACAACTACTTCTTACCTGACTTACAGAACCCGAAGTTATCAATGGAGCCAAACCACATTCAGAGACGCGGACAGATAGATCATCATCAAGGAGAATGTTAGCAGACTTGAAATTTCTGTGCACAATTGGTGGCTGACATTGCTCATGCAAATACCTTGTCAGATGATAGCATCAAGCATTAGATCTTGTTCCAAATATACTTAGCAAAATTCAACAACCAGGGCAAATATTCTTTTCTTATTTCAGTGCATACTTTACTTACTCTAAGGCTCTAGCAGCTCCTAGTGCTATCCGAATACGAGTATTCCATGACAATCTTGTTCCAAATTCATCATCTGAATGGATTGCATCCTGGAGTGATCCGTTACTGCAGTATTCATAAATCAGAAGCCTTTGGCCATGCTCTGCACAGTATCCAATGAGTTCAACAATATTTGCATGCCGTATTTTGTCAATACCATTTACCAATTCAAGAAACTCATCGTCCTTCTGGTGATCAGAAACTCTCTTGTCTAGTTTCTTGACAGCAAGTATCTAACAATTCATACAGATGGGTAAATATCAAATTGAGAATCTATTCAGGGCACATATAAAATTCTACAAGACTGAGAAGAAATAAATTCTAAATCAAGATGTTTTACAAAATAAATTCTGCGGAAATCAATGCAACTGAGAAGAAACAACCATACCTTTCCATTAGGAAGCTCTGCCCTATACACACTCCCCAGCATGCCTAGTCCTATAAGATTCTCTTGAGAAAAGCTATTTGTATACTGTTGAAGTGATGCAATGGTGAAAGATTTCGCAAAAATGGGAAGAACCGGACGTTTGTTGGAAGTATTGGTGTTAGCCTCTGCATGGAATTTAGCTGGCTCAACAATCACCCTCTCAGCAACCGGTGGCGGAGATGGTGGGGGTAGGGGTGGAGAAGGCATTGAAAATGAATCTATTCCACTCATATCAATCTCATGATCAACCAAAAGCTTGGGTAATGGTTCCATTTTTTGCACATCTTGATCATCTTGTGGCCTTGGAGTAGTAGCCATTTTCCTGGTATCTGCATTGTGCTTCTCTTTAGGCTTCACAGCAGCTCCTTTTGGTACTATAAATTTTGTTTTAAGAAAATTGTTCAGATTGTGAAATGGTTGAGTAAAATCCTTACAAGGAAAATTTTGATGTTAAGGCAACAAATCATATGAGAAACCAAAGAACATAATTATTTACATTTCTCAGCTTGACTAGGTGGTTGAACCATGGCTTCATAGTTTCTAGGATTCTGGGCTTCACCTCCAAAAGCACCAATTTGATGTTTCTTGGAAGTTCTGTCAACTTGTTCCCTTCTTCTACAGTGTGGAACAAATAGAAGGAGCGCAAGTGCCACAATAACAGCTCCTAGTATACTAGCAATGGTTATCCAAACAACCCTTTTGGTTCTCCCTTTTGACTTCCCTGAATTTGATTCCTTTGCTGCAGTTGGTCCATCAGCCTGTTTAGTTGGTATGCGTCCAGCAGAAGATGGCACCCCAGAAACCACAGTTCCTGATGGTGATGGTGTCCCCGGAGAACGAGGTGGAAGAGACGGAGCTAAAGTAGTATTAAACAGATTTCCATCATTTCTGCATAATAAAATATCACCATGCATTATTGAAGTCATAATATGGTATACACTCCACAGTAATTTCTGGTTCAAAGCTTTCACCTGAAGTTAGGGATGCTTAATAGCTTTTGAGGTATTGGTCCGGCAAACTGGTTGTTT
>NC_029792.2:9111666-9114649 GCF_000816755.2 Arachis ipaensis
GAAGAATAAGCATGATTTAGAGAGAGAAAGAAGGAAGCTGAGAAAGCTCCATGGCTTTTATCGAAAGCAATATCCGAACTACTATGTCATGCCAAATTCATTTGAAATATGGTTAAGGGATATACAAATCTTTCAGTGGAAGGTCTTGTAAAACGTCCAGGGTCCCGGACAGTTTGTTGTTCTGTAAATGTCTGCAACAAGGGAAGTGTCAGATCAATGGATAGGGAATAAAAACATAAGTTCATAAATAGTACCTTGCTAATGCAAAATACTCACACAGAGGTCAGAGCTGATAAATTCTCCATAGTTGGGGGCAACTCCCCACTCAGATTATTATTGGATAAATCTCTGCACAGCAGTTTGAGAAGGCACATCAAATATGTTTCATGTACAATGAAGGTAAAAGAATCTCCATTCTAATTGTCTAAATATATACATAAAATTTAGGCCCTACAGATTGATCAATTTCTGAAGTGACTGAAAAGAATCTGGTATTTCTCCTGTTAAAAGATTGTCATTGAGAGACCTGCAGGGTAAAGGGAGATAATTCAATCTCATTTAGATAAACTTGCATAACAACAGTTAACAATAACATTAGAATTTTACATAGAAATAGAAGAAGCTGCAATCTCACATGTCAGTCAGTTCAGGCAATGAGGATAACGAGGGAGGAATACTTCCGGTGAGCTGGTTGTCTGAAAGAAAACTGCAAAAACAGCCATCATGTCATTTTGACGGTTCGTCAGCAGATAGGATGACACAGGTAGGTAACACATACAGGTTTTGCAAGGTGACTGGCAAACTGGACGGAATACTTCCCCCAATCTGGTTGTTATTTAGAACTCTGCCGAAAAGATATGTAGCAAACTGTAAATTAAGCTGCTGCATAAGAACCTTAAAGGAAGGATAACTCCTGAAATTATAGAACTAAAGAAACGCAACACATCAATGCATGCACATTAAACAGGGATTGATATTTACATTGCTCTGATAGAAACAAAGGATCCCAAGCTTTCACCCAGTTCTCCTCCCAAATTTGCACCATTCAAAATTCTGTCATAATTCAAATGATTAGAAAACTTATGGTTATAATATTTTGCTAGAAATCAATGAACATGAAGATCGAGAAAAAAGGGATAGCATATCATACATTTCTTGTATGACTGAGCCATTACATTGAACACCCTGCCACCCTTGTGCACAAGGGTCTCCGCCACTCGAAACCCACCCAGGAAGAGGAGGGCTTCCCAATGCAGTATATAGGCCATTGATTGCAGCAACTGATATGCAAAATAGACAATGGTGGAGCTCAGATATAATAGAGCATAGACACATCAAACCAAACACAAACATATTGAATGCAATTCCTAAATATCAATCTTTGAGCACATTCTAGAAGAAAGGATACTTCAACAAAGTAACTACTAGCTGTGACAGGTAATGCAGAATTCCAAGCTTACAAATTCTGAATCAGAAGTGTTTGATCATATTAGTTAACAGAAGAGGCACAGGAGCACAAATTCAATACTTGAGTTTTGAAGTTTTGAGGAGCATCGTTTAGAAAGCACCACTAACTAAGAAATAATTCTCTCACACCTTTCTTGGTGGACTCTGAGAAAGAAAATGGGAAAGGAACAGAAAAAGTAAAAAGAAAAGAACATAAAAAAGGTGAGCGAATCATTACCATCACTAGGATTAGTGTCAGCAAATGAAAATTGAACAGTGCAGATCAAAACAAATCCCAAAAGAACTAGTTCATGGATCTTCACTCTCTTGTACTTTGAAGCAGATCTCTTCTCACCCATTGTTTCCCACCTTAACCTTAAACTACACCTCGCTCCTAAACCTTGAACCTAGCTATCAAACCATGCTGTCACAGCTGAAAATCCCACCAACAAAGATCCTCAAAACAGAGGAAGTAGAAGACAATCAAGCTGAAACAAAAACAAACCTATTATTCCACAAGCACCAAAATGCATAAAGGAGTTACATTTAAAGAGTATTATACATATCATAAGCAAGGGGATGAAATCTAAGTGGATGAAATTACCTGAAAGAGAAAGTGAAATTGTTCTGAACTCAATGCTTAAAATCTGGAGAAGAAAACTGAAAAAGCTTTGATGGAAGGAGAGTGTGTAGATAATAAACTTAACTGCTAAGATTCAGAGGAAGAGAAATTAGTGGACACGGTAAGCAAAGCACACACAGAGACGCACACTGCATTGCTGAAAGCTTTTAGCATTAAGCATTATAATAATAATAATAATAAGTGATTAAATATTTTATTTGTAGTAAAAACATACCCTTTTAAATGGAAGAAAAAGCTGAAAACAACGGGAAAGAAAAGGCAAAGGAATGTGAAAAGCTGAAAACTGAAGAGGTTCTCTCACTGAAACACAAAATCAAACACATACTGGGCACTCTCTTGAGATGAGTGTGTACATGAGTGTGTTCAATGTCATACATATCTTCTTTCTTAACAACAGTTACCGTTGCCACGCTCCTTCTTTGACGCGTACAGTTTCCCATGTTTTTATGTTTCCACCATTTTTTTTATTCTTCTTATCTTATAGTAATGTAATATTATAACACATACACTATGATATTGATATTAATAATAATGAGGCTGCACATGATGCTGTGGCCTGTCGTCAATTATTTGTCAAACTAGAATATATTCTTGCATCGACATTGATCAACCATCAATTCCATTATGACAATGACCCCATATCGGATTTAGCTTCTTGTTACTTTGCATCATTGCATTCATTATTTTCATGTTATTATTGCTGTATTAATATTAGTTAATTAAATAATGGAGGAAGCTATTTTTTAAAAAATAAATATTATGGTCTTTTCCATTTGGACCAACATTGTGGAACAATATCAAAATTTAATATTTACATAAAAATCCTAGGTCAAAATTAAAATGTATTATCTTGTTTTGTTTTTAAGTAATCCGTGAAAAAAAAAAAACTAGAAC
>NC_029792.2:9114654-9116300 GCF_000816755.2 Arachis ipaensis
GGAATAAAAAAAAACACAAATATATCCAATTTTAATTTAAAAAATTACATAATTTTGTTATTTCTAATTGTAATTAAGTGAATAAAAACCCTATGTTTTGTATGCTACTATTTATTGTAACCATAGTGTGTATATATAGATAGTTAATAATAATAATGATTGGATAAAGCATTTTTCAAGAATTGGCTATCGTTTTATTTTGAGTTAACACTTAAAATGACTTCTGAAATTTGATATTGATTTACTTTAATTTTTTAAGTTTTAATTGATCCAAATTGTATTTTAAAATTTTAAGATGTGACTCTAGTTGGTTCTTTCGTCCATTTTCATCTCTGAATAAGTGATATAGCACATTTAGTTGACACTTTGCACCTAAAATGTAACAAAACGACAATGTTCATTAAGCAAACTCTCAATTGGCCTTTCTTCTTCCTCCTCCTCAATTTGGCGCTCTCTCACCTCGATTCACTATCACCGCGCTTCTTGCTTCCCTCTCACACTCTCACACGGTCACACTCACAACACCGCCATGGTTCTCCTTCTCTCGTTGCGACAATGCCGTCACGAAGCATACCCGCGGAACTAACTCCAACATCACCGCAGCACCCATACATGTGAATCAAAGAATTTTGAACTGGTAGCACCCTATCAACCCTATTCTTCAAGGCTTCACCGTGGTACTTAATGAAAAAGTAAGAGCTTAATGAGGAACGTGACTGTTAGAATAAACCTGAATCACTGTGCTAGCACATAAGATGTCTAAGGCGTTGTTGAAGTGACGGAAGATTAAAAGGGTATAAGCGACGTCACATAAGTGTGAGGCGGCTCAAAAGGGTACGTGCAATGTGGGGGTTGCGAAAGAGGACGGTAATAGTAAGGAGTGTCTGAATTTGAAATAGATAGTAGGTGATGTAACACGCGTTCTGGATCGTGTTGAAGGCATTGAAATGGAAGAGAGTGGTTGTGATTGTGTTGGTAGAAAAAAAATGAGGAAATGGAGAACGATGAAGATGAAGATGAAGAAGAAGATGAATATGAAGATGAAGAAAGAATGGTGGTTGGGTGAGGGAAAAGGGTGTTTCGGAAAAGAAATTAAAGTTGTCGAGACGAGACTTTGGCTATTCATTTGAAGGTTGGCATTGACAGTTTGACCTTATGACCATTTGATCGCCATTGATAAACATGCCTCTACTCTCTACTCAACTAAAGGTGCTACGTCATTTTTTTTATGATAGAAATAGACAGAGAGACCAGCTTTAGTCACACTTTAAAGTTTTAGGGTACAATTTGAGTCAATTAGAAATTAAAGGGCTAAATTAAATTTCAGGTCAAATTTCAAGAGTCATTTTGAGTATTAACTCTTTTATTTTATGGTTAAGTACAATTTTTGTTTTTAAGGTATAGGCCGAAATTTTTTTTTGTCTCGAACTTTTTTTTGCATACAAAATTGTCCCTAAGGTTTAACTTGATTTTAAAATCGTTCTTACCTTAGAAACTAAGATCGTACGGAAGTGGCGGCGGAAACAGAGACAAAGGTAGATTGTGAACAACTTCTTCTTCTTCTCTTCTCCTTTTTCTTTTTCCATTCTCCATTTGCAGGAGAAGAAACACTCTTTTTTCTCTTTTTTTTATTTTATAATATTTTT
>NC_029792.2:9117044-9154432 GCF_000816755.2 Arachis ipaensis
TAGCATCTTAACGAATAAAATTATACTTAATCTTTTATTTTAATATGAACGTTATTTATTTGTTTATCTTTTTAATGATTGATGAGATGATTGGTGAGAGTGTGCTTCGCGTGGCATGGCTGCGCGTGAGAATGGGTTATTCTTAGTTTCTTACTCAGATGGAATAATAACACAAGTGGAATTTTTTTCAAAAATAAAAATAAAAGAAATGGTGAATTGATGATTGTATATATTTCCAGTCCTCTTGTATATTTTCTCTTATGGTAGAAAATAAATATTATCTTTTTTGCATTAGCTATTAATCAATTTTAATATAAAAAATAAAAATATACAAAAAATAGGTAAAATATATACATATAGTATTTAAAATATAATAAAGAAGTGAGACTATATCTTAGAGACGTTATAGCATGTACAACTGTTAAACAGATTAGTCCGAATTATTTAGGCATGTTTAAGTTTGTTTTGTTCATCTTTTACAATTTTTTAATTTAAATAATTTATGGTTAATCTCATGGATTATATTGGATTGGTTTGTTTATATTATTTATTTTTTAAAAATTAATTTGACAAACAATATTACTTTTAAATAAAAAATTTAAACAAATAATTTTTTTTATTATGTGTCCAATTTTTTGGTCGAATCAAGATGGATATTGGTTAAAAATGGCTAAATTTAAAAAAAAAATGCAAATTTCTAAACCAGTCACCCACTTAGTCTATGGATTGACATATTTACCTCGCTATTTTTTTAAATTAATCAATCCAAAATTTAAATGGATTTAATTTTAGAAATAAAATTCATTCGTTTAAATAGATAAATAAAACTGACTCGATGAGTTTGACTCATTTTGTCGGCTCAAATAAAAGTCGCCAGTTGGCGTATGGGCTTTGTGTGCTACCGAATGATTGTTGTGGGCTTTGTGTCAGCCCACTATATTCTTTTAGAGAAAATCTATGATTTTATTTTTGTGCAACAACGTCTATTCCTAATTTTTATATTTGCAATTTTGCATGACGTATAGTCGTATACAATTTTGTAACTTACACATGATAAGCTATATAAAAAAAAAAAAGGTGCTCGCCAAAACAAATAAAGTGAGAATAATTTCCTTTTTTTAGAAAAGAGTTATTATTAATGTATGAAATTTTATGTTAATAATATATATACGTGTGTGTGCCGTGTGCCGTGTGCGTGCGCCAGAAAACAACGGTAGCTAATAGCTATTCCTCATTCATCACTCTGCTATCCGAATCTCTGCGATACTACGATGCCTTATCGCTATCAACTATCAACACTTACATTTATTTGAAACAAGTTTGCTGTAAAATCAAACATTAATTATTATTTAAAATTGGAATTTCAATTTTTTTATTATTATTATTAAATAGATATCAGTACGTAGTCATCATTTGAGTTTAATCAAACTTGCGAAAGCTTTCTTCTCACAGTGTCGATCTTAGATAGATCTCCCTATGGGGAAAAAGAAATTAAAAGACTAAGGAAAAAAGTGGATCAAAGGTAACAAATAGGAGCTTGCAATTTCATACTTTTTTTAGTATCCGATGAATGCTAATACCAATGTGCAATTGGGCACCTTTGATCTTTGACATTTGACATTTGACAATGCTATCGTTGTTGGCTGTCTCAAACATAAGAGGACAAATAAGTGATCACCAATCAAAATTTGCCGCTGCTTTGCTACCTCTAAATCTCTAATCTCCATATTAATTATTTAGGACACAAGATATAGTGATAAACACAATGCAAAAAGTGTTCTTTTATCTTACAATAAAGATATTTTCCTCGCTAATAAATTTGTCTCATCTCCTATATACTTTTCTTTGGTTCTCTTTCTAATGTCTCTATTCTGTGAGATGATATGAAATAAAACCTAAATGCACATGAATTGTTCATGATGGCATAATTAATAACACCTACATCTTGCTACTAATAAGGTCCAAGGGAATGTTTAAATGTTGGCAACTAACACATACCATCATTTTGGTTCGATAAACTTGAAGTAAAAGATGGAAAATATTGTCACCCCACCCCCATCCATTTGAAACTTTAATTTGATGTCTCAAATTTCAATATATTCTCTCCGAGGGAGCAAAAAGGCCCACCAAACTGGAAAAATGATGAACAATTTGACTTCTTTTACCTCAATAATTTTCCATCTCAGCGGGGACCAATACGACAAAACTGCAAGTTTGCAACAACCTAGCGTCTCTTAATTAATACTTTATGTGCGTGTATAAAAAACTAATATTTTGATTATCAGTTTTATTATAGAATCTAAGGGTTGTCATGTTCCTGCATGCTTTAGGTTTAGGCCATATTAAACAATAATGTGGGTGTAGCTAAATATCTATTAATTAATTTTATAGAGATATTAAATAATAGTCATTCCTTGAACTAGTATCTTGCATGACCTTGTCATCAATCTTTGTTTTGTTCTTTTTGCAAACGAAATCCTCCAAATGTGGTAAAAAAATGTTCGCAAGGGTTCGAAGAAAACCTCACATGGACTATTGAATAACAAATTATAATTTAGAGCACATATTAAAAAAAAAATATTTAAACCAATTTAAATTGGTCAAATAATTAACAAATTATTAGATTATCAAAATAATTAGTCATATAGTATCACCGTTGGTTCTGAACAACAGAACAAGTAAGCGTTTTTCTTTTGTTTGGTAAAGGAACAAGTAAGCTTAGATACCAACAAATTTGAAGCCCAAACAGTGCTTATTAAGGCCCATCAGTGTAGCCCACAATAAGCAGGCCCAAAATACAGCCCAATACGATGCCGATGGTGGTGGTTAGTGGTTGGTATGCGACAACGATCGATCTCAGCTCCAAACCAGGGGCACAGAGAGAGAGAGCCATCCTCATCTTCATCCTCATCGTTCCTAACTGTCTGCAAACACCACCATGATGATGTATTCTCGTTTTCGAACCGCAGGTCGGAATATCAAATCCGCCGCAAAATCCTTCTTTTCCTCTTCTACGATGCCTCCGCCGGCAGCACCCCCGCCGCCGCCGCAGAATCTGGCGGCGCTCCGTGCTCGTCTGGCGGAGGAGTCTCCGTCACTGTCGGACTTCATTGCGCTAAAATCTGGGAATGCGTACTCGGTGGAGGTCGGAACGAAGAAGAAGCCGCTGCCGAAGCCTAAGTGGATGAAGGAGTCGATCCCAGGAGGTGAGAAATACGTGCAGATCAAGAAGAAGCTTCGAGAATTGAAGCTCCACACGGTATGCGAGGAAGCCAAGTGTCCTAATTTAGGGGAGTGCTGGTCCGGCGGCGAGACCGGCACCGCCACTGCTACCATCATGATCCTCGGCGACACTTGTACTCGAGGTTGCAGGTTATGTATCTATCATTTGTTATTTATAGAATTTTATATCAATTTAATGTAATTCAATTTGTGATTAGTGCATAGAATTTTTTGATGTTGATTATAGGATTAGGAATGGGAACTCTAGCTTTAGAAAATTTCAAGTAGAACAATCGTTGATAAGAGAGTGTTTTATAAGTTAATAGAATAGATGGCAGTGGAACCCTTCCATTTAGATATTTTTATGTTAATTTTCAGATTTTGCAATGTGAAGACATCGAGGACTCCTCCACCACCTGACCCTGATGAGCCCACCAATGTGGCTGAAGCAATTGCGTCATGGGGTTTGGATTATGTGGTTATAACAAGTGTTGACCGTGATGATTTACCTGATCAAGGGAGTGGTCATTTTACTGAAACAGTACAGAAATTGAAGATACTGAAGCCTAATATGTTGATAGAAGCCTTAGGTATGCATTTTGAATGTTTTGCGGTTCTTAAAACTGTTGACGCATGGCAGCCTAACCTTATCCTGCTAGGAGGATGTCTCATTCTTATAAATGAAAAATTCCAAGCACCTAGGTTGTTTGGAAGTATAGTACATAATCAATAATGGATATGAAAGGAAGGATGGTCTTTTGTTTTTCTGTTTTTACTGAAGTTTATTAGGTAGCAAGTAGAACTAAGTGGTGGTACCTAGAATGCGAATTATTATGTTAGCTGTTGGTTTATTAATAGCTGTTGTCTTGACAGCACTGCTTTTGATTAGAATGATAAGAATAAAGACATTATTGATACAGAACTAGGGTAAAATTTTGAAGAATTGATTTGCAGTCACATAATTTCTTCATAGGGTTCAATCCTAGTTGATTTTTTCTTAGATGGATTATTATCAAGGGACTATCCTTTGTAGATAAAATTCAGAATTTCTTTCTGTTGTAGTCGTTGAACTATGTTTGTTGCAACAGTTCCTGATTTTCGAGGAGAAGCTAGTTGTGTAGAGAAGGTTGCTAAATCAGGATTAGATGTCTTTGCACATAATATCGAGACAGTTGAAGAGCTTCAAAGTGTTGTGCGGGATCACCGAGCTAATTTTAAACAGTCCATGGATGTTCTAATGATGGCCAAAGATTATGCACCTGCCGGAACCCTCACAAAGACCTCAATAATGTTAGGCTGTGGGGAAACACCTGACCAGGTTGTGAAGACAATGGAGAAGGTGAGAGCAGCTGGTGTTGACGTGATGACTTTTGGTCAGTATATGAGACCTTCAAAGCGCCATATGCCAGTATCTGAGTACATTACACCTGAGGCCTTTGAGAAGTATCAGACACTTGGTATGGAAATGGTAAGTCTCTAATATTTGTTCCATTGGTTACGATCAATTGTATTTTACTTTTCCATAAACGAGAGGAATGTTAGTATGTTACTTATTGCATAAAAGATGATTACTAATATTTGATGTTATCATCATTTCTCTAGTATTCTATTATCATAATCTCAGTTCAGTAACTTTTGCTAGGATCTCATAAAATGAGTAGATATTTTAGTCAAACCATACATCTTAAAACATTTGGGCTCCTTGCCAATATTTAAATATATTCTTAAAAGTCGAGGCAGACAAACACATTTGCTTCATCATTGTTGCACACACAGTATGTTTAAACTTTAAAGTAATCTGTATGCTGCCAACTCATGGTAAATTCCTTGCAAGCAATTTGGACACCATTTGGACACGCCGGTGGCCCTGCATGTAAGAATCCTAACACTACATATGGCATTCTGTACTTGATAATGGCAACAGAGTGTAATCATGGTGCATTTCTCTTTTTGATTGTTGCATGTGACATGTTGATTTGCAGAGGGGGATTCTATTAAAAATAGCTGCATATGGTACTTATTATAACTTGATCATGTGTTATGAATGATGGATTAATCCTACTTTGTTTGTCACAGGGATTTCGGTATGTGGCATCTGGTCCCATGGTTAGGTCATCATACAAGGCAGGCGAATTCTATATTAAGTCCATGATTGAATCCGACAGGGCTGCATCTCCCTCAAAGCTGATTGCTTCTTGATCCATTCTTTTCTTTCCCACCATTTTTATGTGCATTATATATAATGGGTACACGCTTACCCCATACTATTGATGCTCGGTCATGCCACATGTAATATATCAGTAACATGCTGTAAGTGGCAAAGCTTTCTGCAACTTTTTTACCCAACCATCAATGAGTGGATTGGTTCAGATTTATTGGAAAATGCAACATCCCCTCCCTGTTGCAAAGGTTAATTCAATATTTCTAATATATGTTAACTCAAATTTGAGAAATCATGTAAAGCGGCTGATTTTAATGTGGCTGTAGTGCAGTGTTGATTTTGAGAAGTGTTATTCAAAATTTCAGTGTGTTAACTCATCTTCAGTGGCAGAAATTTAAACCAATGTTTGGGACCACTTTGATAGCAGTGTAGAACCAAAAGCATATAATTCTGCTTTGCTGTTAGCAGATCAAGGTGAAGCCATGTTAGTGTTAGTGTGTTACCGTTGCAATCATCAGGTGGAGCTCTGAGGGCTTCTTTTTTGGGTTATGACTTTAGTGTATAAATTTCAGTATACTGTGGGAAGGGGGAGTGGTAGTTTATTTATTTATTTATTTTTGCTACAAATTTTTTTTTTTAAATTGATCCATTAAAGTTGGGTGGTCCATTTCTATGATGGGCCTAACCAACCAATCAATCCTTTGTAATTTCATATTGGAATTTGGAAATGAGGAATTTTGTATCGGTAATAAGTAATAAAAGTTATGAAAATTTTCAACTGATATAGTGGTATTTTAGTAATTTTCAACCGTTAATCTTAATTATAAAAAATATATATAATTAAGATCAACGATTAAAAATCACTGAAACACCAGTATACTTAAAAACTTTTCTAAAAGTTAAATACCAAAAGAAAAAAAAAAAGTAATGTGTAGCCATATGATTGGATGCTTTTATTTGGTACAAACCGTGTACTAATATTATCACAAAACCAGTTTCAAATCTTCCAAATTATTTCCGAGATTACTACATTCAATATCAACAATTTGAAAGGCAAGTGTCTTTCTTGGTTTTGCTTTCCGTTGTTAGGTCCTTTAACACGACATTGACAGCCTTGTCCATCATCATGTTGCACTTTTTAATCATCTTTTGCCGTTTCTCATTTTATTGCATAAAATTTCAGAATTAACTTTTGAATTTCACCTTTTTTTTTAGAAAAAGTATAGGTAAATAATGAAAATATTAAACAATGTAAACAATAGATATATTGGAGGTGTAGTGTGTTTTTATTTGATTGGTGGTTGTTCATATTGTTCAACAAAATCATTGTCTTCCTAGCATTCTCCTTTTTTTTTTTCATATAAACAAAAACACTCCCACATGAAATTTCAGAATTAATTTTTGAATTCTTCTCTTCGTTTTCTTGCTTGATATATAACTAGATCGTGGTAATTTGTGCAAAATAAATGAATAATCATACCTACATGGTCTCTTCAATAATTAAGTACAAGAGATTACTCCTTCTAAAATTGATAAAGTTAATTATTTAAGAAAATATGTTGAAATTTTAACCATTTAAAATTTGTTAAATATAATAATTTTTCATTTGAGTGAATAGTAGTATTGCTGAAAAAACTAGTCAGATTTTGGAATTTGAATTCTTCCCAGATAAAGGACAGTTTCAAGTCAAACTGTGTTTTCCTTTTTCTAATATACCCAACCACACAAGTTTAATAACATTGATTGCTTCACAAATCACATATCACAAACTAATTGCTAAAGAAAGCAATTTAAATGTCTAACGGTTATTAGTATCACCATGGAATGTAGCAAGTTGGCAGCGTAATATTTGGATATTCTCTCTTTTTCATTTTTATTATTTTGCTTACAAAAGTATAGAATAAATAACTTATGTTTTGTTAAGATGCGATGTGAATATTACGGAAAATTATTGCAACCATGAAAATAATAATGAATTATAAACTCAAACCAAATGCTTTAATACAAACTGATTTAATATGAAATAAATACAACTGTTATACCATGCAATGAATCTCTACTCAAATAGCAAATAGCCAAAGAAAAAGAAAAGAAATGTTTTTAGGGCCGAACATTTTGTGTTTGTAGCTTTTAGAAATATATTGAAACAGGATCTCATATGTAGTGGTTAATTATAGTATGAGACTATCATGGTTATGGAGCATTGGAGATACTATCTAATCTTTACATGCAATATTAACAGTACAATACTTTTAAGAAGGATTTTACCTCATGGACTCTCGCGGACGGATCCAAAAATATTATCATGGGGCTAATAATATATAATATTAAAAATTATATGCAAAAAATTATATAATATAAAATGTATTATAAAAATATACTGATAGAGAATATATTTTAAAGTATAAAAAATATATATGTACCTTTTATTAATGAAGTGATCGATTCCTCATTTCATAAATTCATCGATAATAGAATTTGTGTCAAATTTTTCTGCAATTTTCTTTTCAATATAATTAAAAGACAATTTGCAAGAAATTTATCTTTCATTTTGTTTCTGAATTATTCTTCACAATATTCATAGTTGAAAAAGAACTCTCAGTTGTAGTAGTTGAAACAGAAAAAATTAATACCAAATGAATCAAGAAGGACGCTCACAAGAAGAAAAAAATCTACTTTATGGGAATTGAAAAATTTTATTTAATTAAAAAATATTAGTAATAATATCTTTTCATATTTTATTACATAAAAATATAAACAAAAAGTGATTCAAAGGTTAATACTGTATATATATAATGGATCATGACATGCTATGATGCTAATATTAGTGGATATAATACTTACGTACTCCATTTTCTCTGTTATTTCAGAATGTCATGCTAGTTGTATAGTACCCGTATAAGACTTGGAAGAATTTAAGCTTAAAATATTACTAATCTTGCCTGCATAACTTTCAGTTAGGTGGAAAAGCTAGGTTTTAAATTCAGGGTAATGATAATTGGTGATACAAAATTGTCTATCAACTACATTATATATATTATTTTGATTTAATATTGATTAGATTGTCATTATAATAGAGTAGCATGATGTATTATTATTGATCAATACATAATGTTTCAACTTTCAACAAGTCAATGGTGAAAGGTATTGGACACAAGTGTATCCTTCATCACTACCATGATCAAAGCTATATATATATATATATATAAACAAGTGTAACAAGTTCACCTTAAGCATCAAATCAAACCCCTTCCTCACTTTATGAATTGAACAAATAATGAAGCCAATTCAATTGCATTGATCTTTCCAACAACAATGCCTCTCACCATTGCCACCTTCTAAAACCTCTCTTGATAACAACTTTGATCCAAGATGGGTTGCTGCTTCAGCACCATCAATACTCCAAACACCAATAAAGACCGAAATGCCCTTAAATCAGATTTGACCCATGAAAACCTAAACCACAGAGCTCCACCATCACCACCACCTGTTGAAGAAAAATCGGTAGTGAAAGAGGTTCTATCTGAAACACCAATTTCCAAACCCCAAGTTTCAGTTTTGACGATAGAAACAGAGACCCAACTTCCCAAAATCCAATATTCAAAGTGCCCCATCTTCAACGAAGCTCAGGAACAAGTCTCTCTGGAAGTGTCTCAGATTACAGAGACATGCAGCATTAGCGAGAGCTTCTTCTCCACCTCGAGAACGCTGCCGGAAAAGAGGGTTCCGGCAAGTCCGCAGTCCGCTTGCCAGAGGGATTCCGGTCAAGTTCGCCGTCGTCCAGGCGAGAGTACCGGCCGGAGAGCGAGGTCTCCGTCGTCTGTGGGGAGGTTCTGCGACGGAAACAGAAGGAATCAGGTGAAACCACGGGGAAACGGCGGTCGGAGGTTGGCGCCGGGGAAGGGTGTGGTGAAGGAGAACTGTAGAAAGGAAAACGACGTCGTCACACATGAAGAATCACTTGACAACCCACGTGTTTCATTGGAATGCTTTATTTTTCTCTAGATTTTATTTTGGAAGCAAAGCATGCTTGTGTTCAAGGTTTTTGGTTTTTACAAGCAATTTTATTATTATTATTATTATGGCTTTTGGTTCCATTGAAAATTGATTCTCTTAAGCAATTTTTTTGAAGTATGATTTTTATCATATATTTTCTGAATGAGGAAAAAAAAAAGGATAAAAAATTACATTTGAAAAAATTATTTTGAGAAAATTCATTTTCGGATTTCATTAAAGCTTTTGATGTTTAGTAACGATATTTGAAACATTAGAGTTTGGGTTTGATTGATTGATTATGTTGTATATGTAGGGCTCCTTGCTCACAAAAAGATTGCTTCTGTAAATTACCAAAGTTAAAATAAAGTGTGTGTGATATAACTGCAGCATAATTAAAGTCATAGATTATCTTAATTTATTGATTTACTTGCATAATTCTGAAGATTTAATTTGTTACTTTTGCTAGGTAGGTCATTTATTTATTTCTTGTCCTAAGCAATGGAAATAGTCCTCGAAATTGGGTAATAAGGCAATTAAGAGCATGAAATTTCTATTTCCTTCTTGAGGAGTAGGGGTGCACATGAGACGGGTGAAGCCGGGTTTGATATGATTCAGACCCGACCCGAAATATACACCGAGTCTATTTTTTAGACCCGAATCCGACCCTAGACCCGATGAAACCAATACACTTTCGGGCCACAATTATACCGGGTGAAAATCGGGCCGTTAACATTATATTACGTTGATACCTTCTTGTAAACTAGCATGTAAAAATATCCAAATTTTCAAGACTTCAACCATTATTTAACATGGTAAAATTCACTTAGAAAAATATAACAAGAACCAACTCTTCTTTAAAATTAAAGTATAACCACAATCAATACTAATATTGTCTAATAATACCAAATATTTAAATCAATACAAATACCACAATATTATGCATTAGTCTAAAGTCTTATGCATTCTAAACATAAAACATTAACTTATAGTCTTATAATGACTAATAACACAAAATATTAAGGTTTACAATACTTAAATTCCACATAATAGTCATGATCCATCACTAATAACACAAAATATTAATTGTGTATGATGACCGGGCCACCGGGCCACCGGGCCGACTTCGGGTGACCCGAACTATGGCCCGGACCCGACCCGAAATAATGACCGGGTCTATTTTTGAGACCCTTATCCGACTCTAAACCCGATGAAATCACACCAAATTAGCCCCTAAAGTGTTCGGGATCGGGCCGGGCCGGGTCTGTGCACCCCTATTGAGGAGGTCACATAAATTAAATAGCTTGGTTGTTTTAATGTATGCATATGTAGTGGACAATCATCCATTTGAGTTGCCAAAGTGGGGGCACCATTTCATCAAGTATCATAACATGGCATGCATAGATGCAAAATAAATGAAACTAGTCATTATTAACAAGCCAATTAGAGTAAATTCTGATTATATATACAACTAAGAGCTTGTTTGGGTGAACTTCTAAGAAAAGATCTTTTTTTGAATTATCTTTTTTTAAAAGATCTTATGGAAAAGTAAAAGTAATTTTATGTTTGGGTATCTCATGCAAAAAAATCTTTTTATCTATCAATTATGTTTGGGTATAACGATATAAAAGTACTTTTTTTGTTTATTTATTAGATGAAAAACATCTTTTTTTTAAGAGAAAAAGATCTTTTAAAAAAATATGTAAATTACAGCTTCTCAAAAAAGATCTTTTTTTGATTTTTCTAGTGTTTTTACTTTTATTACTAGAAATTTGCCAAACATGCTAAAAAATAAAAAAAGATCTTTTTTCAATAAAAAAAGATCTTTTTTTATCAAAATAATGGTGCCCAAACAAGCACTAATCATATCAATTATTCATTCATCACTTCTAAGCAAAGCAGGAGGCAGGAGCCATATATCATCATTTAGAACTCTAATTAACTACACGTAGGTAGTGGATTAGGTGTTGTTCTTGATGTGATCAAATAGCTCCAGAAAAAGAAATTTTAAAACTTGATTATACTTTGAAATGAAACTATATAATATATCGATCTAGTTATTGAGAGTGTGAGTCAAAATGAGTCGAAGGTTGATTATCAAGATTTTAAAGAAGGTCAGCAACATAACAAGATTAGTAGTTAGTTAGTTTTGTTTTTTATTTTTAGGGATGTTTATAGTGCGGTTTGGATCACTTTGAATTAAAAACTGATTCGATTCGAATACTATTTTTATTTGCGGTGCGATTTTGGATGGGATGATTTTTAAACAAAATCCAATCCAATTTTAAGCAGTTTGGATTGTATTAGATTTGCGATTTTGTAAATTAATCAACTCTTATTTTAAACATAAAATATTTATTAAACATAATTATGATTGACAAGTATCAAAAGCCTAAGCAATCTATGATCCAAAAAAATTTAGCTCAGAGTCCTTTTTCTTCTTTTTCAAATTCTAGGAGAGGAAGTGTTGGAAAAAGAGGTAGAGGGGATAGATTTTCTATAAGAGGACATTTCTTTAGAAATTCATCTTGACCTGAATGCTAAGTTTGTGGTCGTTTTGGTCACATTGTCTATCATTGTTTCAACAGATTCAGTTAACAAATGGGTCACTCTATGATACAGATGTTAATTGATACAGATTTACAGAAATTATTTTCTGTTTGACACGTGTTATAGCTGAGTGCAGAGTTTGAAGAATGAGGGGAGTGGAATTATAGTTTAGTTGTGGCTTAACCTGCTCTTACAAAGAATAATAGAAATTGGCACAGTTGGGTTTTGTTAATAGGATCTTAGTATTTTCGGCTTCATTGGAGGGTATTTGAATCTTAATCTTTTTAATTCAATTAGTGTGTATTATAAGCCAAGTAAGTATAAGGTTCAAAGAAAAAAATTTACATCATGTACCCAAGAAATTTGACTCAAAACAAAAAACAAATGGAAGAAAATATGTACGTTTAAAATCACGATATAGAAAATACTCAATCATTAGGCAAACATCTACCATTATATATGAATGTATGTGACCAATTGAAAGTATATGATTAGTATTAACTATCAATTGAAAATATATCAAAATATATGGAATAATAATAATAATAATAATAATAATAATAATAATAATAATAATAATAATAATAATAATAATAATAATAATAATAATAATAATAATAATAATAATAATAATAATAATAATAATAATAATAATAATAATAATAATAATAATAAATAATTATATCAAATAAATAAGTTTAATAAATAAAGGTACGTAAATAATTATATCAAGACTTGTTCTTATTTGCTAATCTTAAACTTATGTTCTATGTAACTACTAATTTCTAGCAAAAATCTTGAAAAAATATTTTGGGAGACAAATATCATATAATGTCATCTAAATTAAAACTAAAAAAAAATCTGCATAAAATTAGTTTTTTTTTTATATCTTTTGAATATATTTTAGAGGTGACAAATGTAATGTGAAAAAAATTAATGAGATTCATAATTTAATTTAATCAAAATAAGAGAGAATAAGAGTTGGTGTTTAAATAATTTTTTTAATATGTAAAAAGTAATGTGAATATTTTCACAAATATAAATTTTTTAAAGTAATTAGTTCAGGATTACATTAGTCTTTTTTATTTTTGCTGTCTTATAAAATAAAAAAAGAAGTTCTTTTTTGGTGTCTTCAAAATATAGCCATTGGGCTATATATGAAACGAAGCCCAACAGTGAACCCTTACAGGGTTGCAGCTGCTCATATCAGTTCGAATGTGACTCGGCTGGATAACACATGTTGCGAAAGGCTCTGACAAGTTGCTGTCTACCAAATAGTAAATTACCAGATGTCCGCATGACCTTCATCGAATGGGAATATCTGTATCAGAGCATCTGTACATTATAATTGGCCTTAACAAATTACTCTTCCTTTTCAAACTCAAAGTTGTCACTTCAATAATTTCATATCATCCACTGTCTCTCCACAATTCAATACAGATCCATCATGGTATTCAGACACAGATGCATCGCTGAAGATAATTCTGTGTTTTTTTTTAATTTCATCCTAATGTGTGTCTTTTTAAATATTAGCTCACTAGAGAAATTCTAATGTGTTTTATTTTAGGCTCAGTTTTTTGGTTATGGACTCCATAAGTGTGATGTGCTGCGTTATGGGAATAGGAGGTGCTACACATATATGTGGGGCAGTTTTTTGTGATTTTTGATGGGGACAAGTTGGACCATGCGAGTTGTGTGTGAAATAAAATATTAGGGGCAAATCGGACGGTCCAATTTGCAAGGAGGAAAAAATTGAATTTTGGACGAAGCAAATCGGACCATCCGTATGGCTCCTCACGTTCAGGGATGCATGTGCTCCTCTGTCAGCAGTCGTCAGCCATCCCTTTCACCTTCTCTCTCACGCAACGTCGCATCCTTTTCACCGAATCACTGAGCCAACCTTCCCTCTTCATGGATCTGCTTGAATAGGTAATGATTTCTTTGAACCCTAGCAGCTTTGCTTTCTTCTTCAAATTTTGTTTCGTCTGCGGTACGAAACTCTGTCTACGAGCTGTGTTCTCCTGGAAGTTTGTTCGTCGCCGTTCATCTGGGTTACTGATTTCCCAATTTCCCGGTAAGATTCAAGATCTCAGATTAATCAATCAGGTTCATCGAAACCTATTATCCTCTTGGTTTTTTTCTTTTCCTTGATTTTGTCGATCTTTGTGATGAATTTTGTCATCGGTTCGACGATTGATGTAGGTTTTATTGTGTATGGTTCCTGAAATCCTTGATTGTGTAAATTCTGATCATTTTTTGTATCTGTTCTATGGTTAATTGAGATTTTATTTTCTAGGGTTTGTGAAATTCCTAATCTTGCAAATTGTGATCGTTTTGGTATCTATTCGATGTTTAACCCACATGTTATTGTCTAGGGTTTCTGAAATTTCTAATTTGCAAATTCTGTATGTCACTTGGTTTTTTTGTGGGTTCATGTTCTTGGTTATATTTTTTTGGGTGTTGCTGTTAACCTTCAGTTTGAACTTATTATCAGATCTCCTTTTGGTACCTGTTGAATTATTTGTTGCATGTGTTTTGTGTTTTTCATGAATATATTTATGATTTATTACTTTGTTTACATTCGACAAATCCCTTGAGTTTTTAAACTGTTTTCTGTTTTGAGAAACATGTTCTGTTATCTATGTTTGATGTAATGTTCACATGAAAATGTGGTTTGGATACATAATAAGGTTGTTCTGTATATTCTTTATTGGGAATCCGAAATTTGGGCATCTTTAACAAGGTATGAGGTTTGAATCACATCCCTTTCATGAATGTTGATGTCATTTTGAGATTTTTTTTAATTTTTATCTAAACTTTTTTTTCCCACTCATCTGCTGTTTTGAATGTATCCTTACCTAACACATTTACCAACTCTCATTGTGATAAGTAGAATCATTGTTTGGGGTAGTTGATTACTGTCTTCCCTATGGTCTTATGAGGTGTAGCTGCACTGTAGTAGGTATGGTCTCATATCTCAATTTCTGGTCTGTATTGCTTGATTTCTTGAGAGTTTCACTTGTTTTTCCTTTTTTTCTGTTGGTTCAGGTTTACCTCATATGATTAGTTGTTTTATATTTCAGCTGTTGGAAGGACATGCACCTCCTTGACCCCAAGTTAAGAGGTTCATTGAGAAAAGAATGGCCTTGTGCCATTAAAATGGCTTCAATGTGTTCTTTCTCTAACTAGCACATGTCTTTCCCCAAAGAAATAAGTATCCAGCAGCTGGTCTTCCCATCAAAATGTTTTTTTCACATGTAATAAGGTTGTGCTATATATTCTTTATTGGAAATTTAAAATTTTGGAATCATTATCAAGCTATGAGGTTTCTGTCTCATCCTTTTCCTGAATGTTGATGTGATTGACAGGTTTTTATTAATGTTTATGTATACTTTTGCTCCCATTTATCTCTTGTCTCCAATTTATTGCTACCTAATACATTTACTAACTCTCATTGCCAGCACTAGAATCATTATTTGGGGTAGTTGGTGACTGCCTTCCCTTTTCTCGAATGACATGTAGCTGCATTGCAGTAGTTGTGGTGTGAAATCTTAATTTTTGGCCCCTATTTTTTTATTTCTCCAAAAGTTTACTTCTTTTTCCTGTTTTTGTGTTGGTTCAGCTTTTGCTGCTATCATTAGTTGTCTATGTGCCATTGGATGGAGATGAGAATGTAGGAATACCTATCAAGGTATGGACTTTCTATCTAACCTATTTCGTGAGTGGTGATATCATTGATATGAATTGATTCATAGCTTTTTCCTCATTAAATGAAAGATTTGGTTATTCAATTTTTTTGTGGGTTCATGTTCTTGCTTAGAATTTTTTGGAGTTGCTGTTAACTTTCAGTTTTAACTCATTATCAGATCTCCATTTGTTATCTGCTGAATTGTTTGTTGCATGTATTTTTATTTTTTTTCATGAATATATTTTTAATTTTTTACTTTGTTTATATTCAACAAATTCCTAGACTTTTTATACTATTTTCTGTGTTCTGAAACATGTCCCCTTATCTATGTTTGATGTTATATTCACATGAAAATGTGGTCTGGATACATAATTAGGTTGTGCTCTGTATTATTCATTGGAAATTCGAAATTTTGGAGTCATTATCAACATATGAGGTTTCAATCTCATCTCTACCATGAATGTTGATGTCATTGAGAGATTTTTACTCATATTTGTGTATACTTTTTTTCCCCAGTCATCTGCTGGTTTGAATGTTTCCTTACCTGACCAATTTATAGCAACTCTGATTGTTATCAGTAGAATCATTGTTTGGGATAGTTGATTACTGCCTTCCTTATGTTCTTATGAGCTCTAGGTGCACTGTAGTAGGTATTGTGTCATATCTCAATTTCTGGTCCCTATTTCTTGATTTCTTTAAAGTTTCACTTGTTTTTCTTGCTTTTGTGTTGCTTAGGGTTTTGATCCTATGATTAGTTGTCTATATGCTATTCAATGGAGATGACCATGTGAGAATGCCTATGAAGGTATGGGCTTTCTATCAAACCTATTTGGTGAGTAGTGATGTGATTGATATAAATTGATTTTTCCATCAAAATGTGTTTTCCATATGTAATAAGGTTGTGCTATATATTCTTTATTGAAAATTTAAAATTTTGGAATCATTATCAAGGTATGAGGTTTCAGTCTCATCCTTTTCGTGGATGTTGATGTAATTGACAGCTTTTTATTAATGTTTGTGTATACTTTTGTTTCCATTTATCTCTTGTCTCCAATTTATTGCTACCTAACACATTTACTAACTCTCATTGCCAACACTAGAATCATTATTTGGGGTAGTTGGTGACTGCCTTCCCTTTTCTCGAATGACATCTAGCTGCATTGTAGTAGTTGTGGTGTGAAATCTTAATTTTTGGTCCCTATTTTTTTATTTCTCCAAAAGTTCACTTCTTTTTCCTGTTTTTGTGTTGGTTCAGCTTTTGCTGCTATCATTAGTTGTCTATATGCTATTGAATGGAGATGACCATGTGAGAATGCCTATGAAAGTATGGGCTTTCTATCAAACCTATTTTGTGAGTTGTGATATGATTGATATGAATTGATTTATAGCTTTTTCCTCATTGAATGAAAGATTTGGTTATTCAACTCAATTTGATTCTCATTTCTTTTAAATTATTTATGTCAAAATTATTTGCTATTTCACCTCTTGAAAAGACATGGGGTGTTTCTCCTGAATTTTATATGTCATTCCCAGTGGAATTGGCTTTCTTAGATTAAGATGGTTAGATTAAGATGGTATCATCTTGCTATTTTTCCCCACTCATCTGTTGGTTTGAATATATCCTTACCTAACCAATTTATATCAACTCACAATTTCTGGTCCCTATTTCTTGATTTCTTGAAAGTTTCACTTATTTTTCCTGTTTTTGTGTTGGTTCGGGTTTTGCTCCTATGATTAGTTGTCTCTATGCTATTGAATGGAGATGAGAATGTGGGAATGCCTATGAAGGTGTGGACTTTCTATCAAACCTATTTGGTGATTACTGATGTCATTGATATGAATTAATTCATAGCTTTTTCCTCATTGTACCTAATCTATTTATGAGTGGTGATGTGATTTACAAAAAATGATGTGTAACCTGTTGTTTATTTGTTTATTTTTTTTTTCAAGTTCAACTGAATTGGATTAGATTTATCTCTTGGTTGTTTTAATTCTGTTTTATTCTTCAGCTGTTAGATGGAGATACACCTGCTTGGCCTCAAGTTAACACGTTCCTTGAGAAAAAAATGTCCTTGTGCGAGTAAAATGGGTTCATGCTATTATTTGTCTAACTAGCACATGTCCCTAGCCAAAGAAAAAACTATCCAGCAGCTGGTCTTTTCATGAAAATGTGTTCTCCACACATAATAAGTTTGTGCTATATATTCTTTATTGGAAATTGGAAATTTGGGAATCATGATGGACGTATCAGGTTTCATTATCATCCATTTCATGAATGTTGATGTGATTGACATGTTTCTATTCATGTTTGTCTATACTTTTGTTCCCATTATCTGCTGTTTCCAATGTATCCCTACCTAACATATTTATCAACTCTGATTGCCATCACTAGAATCATTGTTTGGGATAGTTGCTGACTGCATTTCCTATGGCCTAATGACATGTAGCTGCACTACAGTAGTTGTGGTGTGATATCTCAATTTTTGGTCCCTATTTTTTTATTTCTCGAAAGTATCAATTCTTTTTCTTGCTTTTGTGTTGTTTCAGCTTTTACTCCTATGATTAGTTGTGTATGTGCCATTGAATGGAGATGAGAATGTGGGAATTTTTATCAAGGTATGTGCTTTCTATCCCATCTGTTTGGTGAGTTGTGATGTGATTGATATGAAATGATTCATAGTTTCTTACTCATTAAATGAAAAATTTGGTGATTCAACTCAATTACCCTCCATTTCCCTCCTGGATTTGAATTCAAAAATGTGAGATTGTGTCCTGAATTTTTTCTATAAAAGGAATGTGGGTGAAGCACATTGAATGCACAAACATTCTGCTGTGTTGTATTTCCTCCTAAGCTATATTTATTTCAGAAATTTACTGTTTACATTTTGATCAATTTCATCAACTCATTTTATCTCCTTTCTTTTTATTGCAATGCCTCCTCCATTTGATATGATTTCTAAGATGCATCCTCCTAGAGAGGCTTGGAGGCTGAAAGTTAGGGTTCTAAGACTTTGGGTTGTACCCTCTTTTGGTAACCATAAGGTTCCTAACTCAATGGAGATGATTCTCCTTGATGAGCATGTTAGCCCCTATTAGCTTCTCTTTTAAATATGGTCTTACTTGTTGTTTTTTAAAGTTTTCAACTTTACATTATGTGTTTGATTATTCTGATTTTGTTCTTTTGTTCCATTTCTAGTGTAGAAAAATGCAAGCTACAGTCAAGAAACCACTGCTTAATAGGTTTAGAGATCATATAGTTGAAGGACAAGTTTATAGAATGGCATATTTTACTATTGTGTCAAATCATGGTAGTTATAGAGCAACTTCTCATGAATTCAAATTGGTTTTTCTTCACCGAACCACTGTTGTAGCTGTTGATGAAGATGTCATCCCTAAGACTTGTTTCAACATGTTTTCTTTTTCTGAGTTGTTGAACATGACCCAAGATTATGATTTCTTAGTTGGTGTGTATAACTTCTTGCTTTTCTGTTATTGAAGTTTTTTTAACAAATCCTTTGAATAGTTAATAGATCGTGTTTATTTGGAATAGATGTCATTGGTCTTTTAACTTCAGTCGGAGAAGAGAAAGAATATGCAAAAGAGGGGAAAATTGTAAAAATGATTGCATTAGAATTAACTTCAAAAGAGTATGTTCATTGAGTGATTTCTGCTGCTTTCTCTTTATCTTTTAATGATCTTTTTTGCTTATTTTCTATTTTATTCTTTGTGATCTTTTGAGTTTCAGTCTTACAGTGCGATGTGCATTGTTTGGGGATTATGTTAATCAAGTGAATCATTTCCTTGCCTCTGGCTATGTGGAGCAGCCTGTTGTGGTGATTCAGCTTGCAAAAGTCAAGTTCTTTAGGGGTATATTTTTTTTTCTGTACATCTCATGGCTGCTATAGGTATTGTCTCCAATAAAGTTTTCTAGACTCTTTCTTTGTTGTTGTGTAGGTCAAGTAGGTCTTCAAAATGTGATGTATGCCACTCAAATGTTATTTAATCCTGATATTCCTGAAGTTGTTGAGTTCAGGCAGAGGTTAGCATGCTTTATTTAGTTGATGTTTATTGTATTCTTTATTTACAAGCTATCTGGAGTAACAAGTACAAGTATTTGCATTGATTTTTTTTTAGTATGATTGAGCAAGGTGTCAATGGTACCCATCCGCTGTTTATTGCAAATGAGGGTAAAGTTCTCTCATTGGAAGATGATTTCATGCGTTTAACTAGAAAATGCACTATTGAAGAGCTTCAAGATAACAATCAGGTTGTTTTCTTTTGAGTTAGTTGTGTTTCTGTTTCTTTTATACACAAATGAACCGAAAAAGAAAATCAAACAAGAATTTCCAGATCTGTTTTTTCATTCATGCTGTTAATTAACTCTGAAATGCCCATTGGATAGGAGGGTTCTTTTATCATTTTTGGTGCAATTCAAGGTATTGTTGAGGATGGAGGTTGGTGGTATTCTGCTTGTGTGTGGAAAGGGTATCTATCCTCAAAATGGTGCATATTACTGTGATTTTTGTTTGAAGCACATAACTAATGTCACTCCAAGGTCAGAAAATTTGTTGAAAATGTTTTCTCATATTGTAGAGTGGATTGTTTATAAAAATAAGGTTTTCTGGTACTATTTATCTGAATGATTGTGTTCTTTTTTATTTTTTTCTCTATGCAAATTTAAAATTAAAATAACAGTTGAAGATCATACTGGGGAGGGTATTTTCCTTCTCTTTGATCGGGAGGGTATTAAAATTAAAATTAGAAGCTACATTTAAGGTTACATACTATAATGTAAGTTATTAACATGAGAGAAGTTCGAAGGATAATAAGAGGAAGCTATTCTTTTTTTTGTTAATTTCTTTTTAGCAAGTTAATTAATTCAGTTTCAGTGAGGTTGTATTGGCCGTGTGAAATTCGGTAATTTTGGTATTACTATATTGTATACAATAAGAAAAAATATTAAGCAGATAATTGAAAACATTTTTAAGAGTAAAAAGAATAAAATCGTATTTATAATTTTTTAATATTGATTCTGGTCTTTTATATTTTAATATTGATTGATATAATTTTTGTATATTTTCTTTCTTTCATATCGTTTGTAATGCATATTCTAATTAAGAAATTCATAATTCATGATTGTTTCATTTAATTATTATTAGTAGTAGTGGTAACCTTTCTGTAACTTGTCAATATTATAATTAGTATTAGTAGAAATTTAATTTACTATAATTAATAACAATATTTTTGTTCGTCTATTTCATCTTTTGTTTATGAATGGTTGCTGTTCGTTTTTTATATTTGTTCTTTATTTTTCTCGATTCATTTTTATCAGCTGTTTTTTGTTGAATTTGTTGAAATCTCCTATTAGGGTTGACTTTATTATGATGCTCTTTTTTGCAGTAGGAGACAATATCTATTCTTTCTTCTTGAATCTTTATAGCACGTCTCTCTATTTGATAAGTCTCAATGGCCATGAATGCCAATAGAGAAGATCCAAATAGGTATGGTGTTGAGCATTAGACAAGATGTTTTCTTTGTTTCATTTTCAATTTGATTGAAATCTCATTTATTTTTTCATTCAATATATTTCAGATTAACTTTTGAAAATGTTAATGTCAATTAAATATTGATATTGATGTTATGGCATGTATAGTTTTTTTTTTTAATTCTTACTAAGATATTTTTCATGTTGTAATTTAATTTTATTGGCTCCTCATCTATATGTAGGCCAGATTTCAGAAGTTGTTGTAATGTGTAAAATATGTTTTATAATAATTTTCCAACTTTGTCTCTTGGTTATTTTTCATTAATGTGTTTTTAGTGTGTTACTTTTTTTATTTTTTATTTTTTGTATACTTAGTTAGTTATTTTCTTGATTAAAAGTCTCAGTCTTAAATTCTAATTGTACCATTATGTTCTAATAGGAGGTTTTTAGCAACCCAGGTATACTGGCCCAGCGAAAAAGAACTGGTTTTTAGATTTCGCGTTTTCAATAAGCAGGTAACGAAACATAATGGCCAATGTGCAATTTTAGGCAGTGGTATCAATCTCATATAATTAGATTCCTGATTTGACTATATGTTCTTGAATTTGTTATTTTCTACTATTTTCTGCATGTCTGGGAGTGGTTGCTCTGTCCTTTTGTCCCTTTTCTATGGATATTTTGTTTAAATTCATTGAGCTATTTACTGAACTACAATCTTCTCATTTATTTATGCTAAAGCTTTCTTCTCATTATAATGTTAGTTCAGTTACGTGATTATTGTTCTCTTGTGTTGCTCAGTTGGTAATAATGGTAGATTTAAAATATCTCTCTTTGCTAAATAATTAGTTAAAATTATGTGAAGCTTTTTTAGCATGTTTTGTTACACATGAATTAACTTTGGGAACAAATTTGAATATAGGGTGATAGAGCTCTTCCCCCAAATTTTGTTTCAACTCATGGGGAACGATTGGGGCTAATGTTCTATGTCATTGACGAGTTAGATAATTGTTTAGTGCTGGAGGTGGTAAGAAAAAATGATCAGTTGCTCATAACTGACTCCTCATTTGAACATATTAGAACTTTCTATTTTATCGATAGAGGGGCATCTGTTCAATTTAGGTATGTCGGTTTTGGCATTTTTTTTATTTCATTGTGGGATAAGGATAACCAACCCATCCGAGTTCACCTTGATCCTGACTTCTATGTTCCTAAGCTAATGGACCCAGAGACACTTGATAATGTATCAAGAGTGTTCCACATAAAGTACACCAGGATGGATGAGGACTCATCAGCTGATGTGATTGTTCTCTCCGGGTCTGGACCATCGGATGATCAGTTTTCATCAGATGCTGATGAAGACAATGATCAAAGTGGGGCACTGGTAGGGGATAATCCCAATGATCCGATAGATTTGTCTAGTGGAAGTAGTTTATCATTGGAGGTTAATGAACAAAGTCATGCGGCAAACGAGTTGGTTGATCCTAGGTAATGCTAGATGTAACTTTTTCTTTGTGTTTCTGATTTTAATATCATGGGAATTTTTCAGATTTTTCAGTGTGGCGACTAACATATTCGTATTATCCTGAATTAGATACTCTCCAGAGGTTTCTTATGAAAAGAAAATCACAGCTTCGGATGTTGCACAACCTAGATTGGTAACTTGATTTCAAAAGAGTTTTTTTTTTATCTTTTTTTTTTCTTGCAAGCTGATTGGATGTTCTTCCTAAATCTTTTATGTTTGTGTTAACTATGAATTATTCCTTGCAGTATTTGGCTTCAAAATTCGCTGCGTATCTTAAACTGTGTGGAGATGGCTCAATTTGGATAATCACTGGTCTAGATTCTAATGTAGAGAAGAATGTCTTCTTCCACTTACTGAAAAGTGGAGGAAGAGGTGGAGAATGGAAATTTGGAGTTGGGTGGAGGGAATGTTGTAGAATATACAACTTAAAGGAGGGTGATATCATTACTTTGAAACTCGGCTCGATAGCTAGACGGCAGATAGAGTTATCGATCTAGCGACATTAGACCTCCTATGTATAACTCTATTTAATGGATATTTTGAATTATATGTTAATTTGTCTTGGGCATATTTTATCTTTTGTTTGATGAACAAATTTATATATGTTGTATATATTTTGTTTTGTTATCAGTAGGTATCTTGACATTATGTGTTTCTAAGATAATACATAATAATAAATTACATCTCTGTTGGACTTTTTTTTCTGTTTTTTTAGTGTCTAACAATTGTTTGGATATCTTATTATCTTTTATTATCTTAGAAAATATGTTATGCCATTTATTGACATATTGAATAATTGTTTTATTCTATTTTTTTATTTTAGTATAATGATAATTTTGTAATTATTCAAAATTAATACAACATGTCTATTTTTGTAGAATACATTTTAGTTATATTCTTAGTATTTTTCTTTTAAAAGGGTTTAAATTTCGTGAATCCCGTACATTGCACGGATTATCACGCTAGTATATAAGAGATCTTTTGTCGAAATTGAATATGTCTGAGGCAAGTGTTATGCCTACACCTATGGTTTCTTTTTTGCAGTTGTTATCTACAGGTTCTGAGCTGTTTGAAGATCCTAAATTATACAATCACTAGGTCTGACTTGAGCTTTGCTGTTAGCAAAGTCTCATAATTCATGTTCTTCGGGTTGTTCACATTTCTAACTATGAGCAAAAATAACAGACATTTTGATAAAACCTCTTGCTACTACTTCATTTGAGAGATTAAAATACAAACTCAAAATTGTCCAAAGGTCTAACCTGAGTTTGACAGGGGGAGGTATTAAGAGTATGAGTCAAAATGAATTAAAGGTTATTATCAAGATTGTAAAGAAAATCAACAAGATAACAAGATTGGTAGGTAGTTAGTTTTGTTTTCTGTTTTCAGCCTTTTGCACAAGGTATCTGCTGTATATATACATAGGCCTAGTCCTTGGTGAAGGTTAAGCTATATTCAATGTTCTAAATCAATTCTTTTTCTGTTCCTACTCTTTTAAAGTTCCATATTCTATACTTTTCAATTCTGCAATTATTCATACTTCTAGTTTCTTATTCTTCAAGAAAACTCAGTTCATCATTTTCTCTTCATTAGCGTGGAATGTTATTATTGGTTTAGATTTTCTCACTTATTTTTATGATTGGACTAAGTGTGTGCCGTCTTTAAACTAAAGTTTGAGAAGACTAATAAGTGAATGATGGATTCCCCATCATATGGGCTTAGCTTCCGTAACATTTGGGCTTAGCTTCCATAACATACATTTTCTCTTAATTATTCAACTTCCATATACAGGTGTAAACCAACAAAAAAAATAAAAATCCATATACAATACATGATTCTGAATCGTGTGAAGCTTGCAAGCATATAAAAGACATAACCTATAAACTAACCTGGTTGGTCTAGTACTTAACTCAGACATTAGTCTATTTAGCAGCAAAACTTTAAATAGAGTTTCGATCTCTAATAAATTAGTTTTTGACATGCCGGATTATAAAGTACGATAAAATGAAAAAAGATAACCTGTATTCTTGTCCACTTTACAAGTAGTCACTTTCCAACTCCTACAACAAAAAAATGCAAGTCATTTTCAAAATAACACCACCATTTTTAAGACCAGATTTTTTATGAAGATTTTTCTTTTGAGTTTTTAGGGAAAAAAAAAATTCGGAAGAATCATTATTCTATATATACTATCGTCATTGATTGACCGTCCATTATAATGAACCAATACAGCAAAAAAAATCGTTAATATAATAATATCTTAAACATAATTTATAATCAACATCTATCATGGTAACTACATTATCAACTAAAGAATTATTGATTTCAAATTAGAAAGTAATCCTAACATAACATAGTGATTAACCGTAACAAAATCTCGACAAAGCATTACTAACAAAACAATCATCAACTCAAAATCACACTTTTTTTCAAACAATAATATAGTCAATGGTGATATACTAATTTATCCTAATCTAATATTTAACTTCAAATAAATAATTCATAATTAGTTACAGGTACATCTTAAAAGCAACTACTAATATCGTAACAATCAACTAGTCTTCCTAACAAATATATATATATCCTATTAAAACAATGGCAATTGAATAAATAATTTTAAAGAATAGCATTCTGATAATAAGTTTGACTAACCACGTCTATGGATAATAATGTCCGTGTATGTGTGTGATTTGATTTGTTTGTGTTATGCCGCCCTTATCTTTCCAAATTAGAGAATGAAAATGAAACTATCACAATTCATAAACTGTGCAACATTACATTATCAACCAGAAAAGACTAAACAAACAGTATAGCTCGTCCTTATCAGTGTCAACTGCCAACTGGCAATTTCCAAGGCTATAAAACATATATATATTAATGTTGAAGAATATTATTAAGAGTTTATTTGTGCGCTATTAACTTATTAAAAAAAGATTTTTTTTTAATGTATTAATAAAATTTTAATTTTTTTAAAGTTTTTTATTTAAAAAATATTTTTAATGTAATAAATAAATAAATAATACTTTTATATTATTATATCTAAATATAATTATTAAATAAAAGATATTTTTACATAATAAAATATCTAAATATAAAATTATTTTTATTTTTTTAAAAAATATTTTAAAAAAATCAATTAAAAAAAATCTTTTCACATCAAAACTCACCCAAACAAACTCTAATTATCTTACTAATTAAAAGAGATCCATATACTTTTCCATATTTAATTTATAAGGACCAAAAATGTCCCGGTCAATATAATCTCGCCCACCACGACAATGCTGTTAATGTAAAATGGACTATGGTTTCAACATGCCATTTTCAGGGGACCATTTATGCGTTGGATTTTACACACAATTTTCAAACACATATTTCACCAAAAAAAAAAAACAAAGAAAAGAAAGAGCTAGAGAAAAGCATGTACTCATATAGGCAGCAGTCAATAATTTTGATGATATTTAATCAAGACTAATTAAAGATCAATTATATATTATTAATTAATTCCGTTTGATGGCCTACAACAAATGCAGCAGATAGAGACAGTTTTTGAAATCGCTGCAAATAAATTATATTGCTGCTATCTACCAGTTTTCTGCAGTGATGAAAGGAAGAAAAAATGAATTAACGAAATGATGTTTACATAGGCTTTGTCTTGATCCATTCATGAAGCAATAGATAAGGACATATGAGTCATGTTAATATGACCTACCCTTTATCTATTCAGATTTTTAGAGGTACGGTAGCTAGTTAGCTAGCTATTTAAACTATACATGAATGAAGAGATCATAATAATTAATGCTGTGCATGCAGAGCTTAATAATATTGGGCTTGGCACCATTGATGCAACACTGTGCCATTCCAATGAAGCAGTGCCAGATCAGAACACAGCGACCCTGATACATTAATATATATGTACTGCGAAAATAATTCAAACATATATATAATAAAGATACTGGTTTATTTTATGTAGAAGTGAGAACAACTCAATATATAAATAGCTGAATCTTGTATATATGAATGACAACTAATATCAAAGTAACAAGTTAATTATGTGATGCTCTTTTAAAATTATTATGTGAATTTCTAAGGCGAATACTACTGCATTTTCAATAAATTAAAATAACGAGTGTAATGTTGTTCTAAATTAATATATATTAAAAATATTAATTTAAGTTTTTAAGCAAATAGTTTCATGATGACATAGTCTCTAGCTCCATTTTGCGTTCACTTAGCTTCATTCAGTAGCACTTCACTCGGTCTTTTGACTATTAGAATCTTTCACTTATTAAAAATCTTTGCAGGTAATTCTTTCTTATTGGTCAACTCTCGATAAAAGTACAAATATAATGAGCTACAAGATTTTGGAAAAATTATCACCACAAAAACTAGTTCATGTGGCAAAAAATTTTAAGATTTTATAAGGCTCTTTTTTAAGTATTAACCCTCGATATGAAATTTTTTTTCAAATATTGATCCTTCGAGATTCATAATATAATTTTAGAATTTTTATAACGTAACAATTTAAAATTTAATTTGTTATTTAAAAAAAACTTACAAAAATGTAAACAAAATTTTCGTGTAAGAAAATATGTTAAAAATATAATTTTTTTTTAATTTAAACTTATAAGACAAAATGTTTCATGACGATATATTATGTTGAATTTAAAAAAATAATAATAATTTGATGATAATAAATATTAGTGGTTTGGGTTGAAAGTTTAAAAGTGAGTGTGATGTGTGTTTTCATTATCCAGAAAAATAATTAACACAAATCTAATTGCAAGAGCTAACATTTATTCTCTTCTTAAACCTATAATATGCTCATCTCTCTAACTAAGTATTCACTTCTTTCTTCTGTCCATAGCCTAAGTGACTAACCTTAAATTAGGGAAGAAAAGAAGTTTTACAAGTAAAAAGGAATGTTTATATTAGATTCAAGCAACGAGAAAAAGTGAATCATCAACTGAAAAGGCAAGAGAGGAAAAAGTCAAAAATTACAGCTAAAAAGTAAAATCAAATTTGATTTGATCCAGAGGTAAAGCAAAAAAAGGAAGTTGTTATCTTTGTGCAACTAGTCTAACTTGTTGAAGTTGCCATTTTTCTGTTACACATTTTTGGATAAGAAGAAGAAAATAGAAATTACTTTTTTTTGTTGCAAATTAAAGATCACAGTTAAAATTTTGAACCAAAGAATAGATTAATGGTTCAGATCCTTAAAATAAAAAAAAAAGAAAAGTAATTAGGTAAAAATTTATACTAACTCTACAAGCCATGAATCATTGATGCTGTCCTATCTCTTCTTTAAGTCTCTATTCTGATTTTTGGAGAAGAAAAACAAAGTTAAATGTGTTCAACCAAACTCAAATTTTAAAAACTTTACTCTTATTTAAAAGGATAAACTACCAGAAATTGAAGTAAGGAGAGAGAGCACATTATTTAGGTCTTCGTAACATTTTTGCTACATCTTTTTCTCCTTCATCGTTTTACATTCAAATTTATATTCTTTAGTTTTATCTTTTTTTATTTACATTCAATAGAAAAAAAGCAAACATGTGAAGTATTAAAAAAAGTCATTGAAAAAAAGACAAAGAAAGTAATATTGGAAAAAAGTCAGAAATCATGTCAAACTCTTTTGTATGTATTTTTGTTTTATATTCATGATTCAGAGAGAATTTTCTTAGTAAATTGGGTGAGCACTTAGTGGTTAAAAGTTTAGAAAGTAAATCTAATCAAATTAAGTTTAGATAAAAGTTTGATTTGTCCTGATAAAATTGGGTAGAATCCTTGAGAATTGATGTTTGTAATTTTTGAGAAAAATAGTAGAAATTCTATCATAATTATGGTGGAGATTGAATGTAAGTCACATTATATATGGTGGTTGAAATAGAATACATAATTATGTTATTTACTCTTTTCTATTCTATTTCTATTTTTATTCTATATAAAGTAAAATAAAATTATTTTCTGCATAATTAATATTGCAGACTCAATAACAATTTTAATTTAAATCTGATTTAAAATTAAAATATATAAAATTAAAAGAAGTCATAAATTTAGTTCCTTCTCTAAGTCATTGAGAATTTTCATGATATCATTTTTATTCTCTCTGACCACTATAAATATGCGTGCATAAATGACTAAAAAATAAAAATACTATTTTTTAATATGTTAAAAAAATAAAAATGACAATAATTTAGAATGAAAGAAGTTGCAACATATTGTACGGAAAGAGTAAAGAAAATCAAGTTTCTAAACATGTATGTGCCCTAAATAAATTATGACTCGAATATATATATATATATACACTGATTTTCCCACTTGCTGTATCTTCTTTGCCCCACATATATAATTATACAACATAGATTTCATATCATATCATAATCCCAATCATACGTGCAATTTGTGTTGATTGAGGTCGACCACGTATACTCTCTTATTATGTGGAAATGAAATGGGGAGGTTTTGGTGAGAAAATGATAGGATAGATTTATCATCATCGATCGTCATTGGTTATTATTAGTGCAAGTCAAGCTGCCTTTTTATTGTTTATAAATTTAACTGTTTTAAAGATTAAAGTCAAATGCACTACCAAAAATGTTATTTAAATACATTTTTCAAACTATAATTACTCAAATAATTATTTAAAAAGAAAAAAGTAATTTGTTGTGGTCGGTAGTAATTGCAGCACATGGGTTGTATGCATGAAGCTGTGCATGTTGACAAGATCACATGCATTTATCTGAATTCTGAATGAAGGTATATAAAGATGGTATGAAAAAGACAATAAAAGAGACAACTGCTTTGACGATAAAATGTACCAAAATTAAAGCTATCTACTATCTACTCTTCAGCAAGGAATTATAACTATATATATATGTAGCATATTATTATAAATTTCAGTTTGTAAGTAATGTCTCAAACCTTATATATATAGTTCGAATGAAGAGAATAAAATGAATTTTAATTCATTGCATGCATTGTAGTAGCATGTTTGACAAAATTCTATGAGTATGTTATCAATTACAGTTCCCATTACTTTTGTAATTATGCTAGGTAATCAACTAAAATATAATCAACAATTAACTAACTATTAGTTGGACTCTAAATTAAATAAACTAAAAAAAATGTCTAAAATCAATTGAAAAAAATATCCAAAACATAAAAAAAATCTTTAAAATCATTGTAAATATAAAAAAAAACTCTTTTAATTATGATAAAAAATCTAACACATAAAAAAAAAACATCCAAAACTTATAAACAAAACACATAAAAAAAACACATTATTAAAAACCTAAAAAAAACATCTCACGTTATTAAAAAGAATCCTCTCGCTTTTCGATTCTAGAGAGATGGAAGCCGCAGTGATCAAGAGAAGAAGTAAGTACAAGAACGCGTGACTATTGAGACGGGCGACTTCTGAGCAACGGACGGTGATGATGGCGCCGCGCAACGACACAGTTTTGAAATGTTGTTTGTGGCATAACTGCAGAAATCGTTCGCAATTGAGGACGCGTGGACGACTTCTGAGCAAAAGACACAGAAGGAGAGAAGAAGAGAGGTAAGAGAAATGGGAGGCCACATATTTTTGGAGCGTAAAACTAATTTTTTTTTATTTTTAAAATCAAATTTTTTAAATATTAATTACTTAACTGTGAATAATACTACACATCTAAGTATTTTATTAATCAAATCTAATTAAGTTGGTCTAATATTAATAAAAATCAATTATAAATAATAATACTCCAAATCTTATTATTTAACTTAGTTAAATTTAACTACTACATACAGAATTAATTCCCTAAACTTTCTCTTTCTTTTTCTCCCATCAATATCATTTACCCTATTTAATTTTTAACGCATAGACAACATCTCTTAAAACTTTGACACAACGTACATCACCTATATATCACTTACCTTTAATCTATTTTAATCAATACTTTTATTAACTCCTCAATATAATAATTTTATTTACGATAAAAATATATTTAAAAATAATAATAAAAGTTATTAATTAAGATATTTTTTTTCTCTTAAAATTAAAGTAATACAATACGTGTGTCTTATATATAATATGAATTATGTGTGTGTGCTTTACTGTAACTGAAAAATGCTTTATATAATTGCTTAGTTGCTTTAACTGCTATTTCAATTCTAGCCTGTTTGTTGAGAATGGTTTTTAATACTTTTGATTTAGTAAATCCATTTTATTTTTATCAAGGCTTTAATATTAGAATAAAATATATTTTAAATTTATTTCAAAATTAACTCGATAATTTATAACAAACGTATATAAGCAAAAAAATTAGCCTCATCTTGCAATGCAAACACATGATGAAACGCTGTAACGTTTTAAAAGTATTTCAAATTTGTTGAAGCTAAAGTTTGAAATAAAAGAATGGATGTACATATTGAGAGAAACATCAAATAATTCACTGTCTGATGATGATGAGTTTCTATTTGATTAATAGTGTGATTTATGAATGATTGTCTTGTTATGCAGTTATCTTTAGGAGGACCCACTATGTACATCATAGAGGTATTGATGGATTGACAAGCCAATGCAAAATTGATAAATGTTTTTAATCTTTTATTAGATTCTCTTAAATAGAAAATTAAAATTATAATTAATTACCATTAATATTAAACTAATAAAAAAATTTAAGTAACACTCTTCCGCAAGTTAGAATTGTATATATCTTGACAATCCTAACTTGGAAACATTAGTAAAGAAAAAGACTTGGTGGCAAAATTTTGGTAAAAAAGATCAACAAGTTGGTCTTTGAAACGAACTGACATAAAATGAATGAGACCAAACAAATGTTTTAATGTGTTTGGTTTTCTCATAAAAGATGGAATTATTGGCTGGTTGTCACATAATATAGTGATAAACTTTTGAAGCGATAAACCAATGAAATCCATTAAAAAATGAACAATGCTAGGGAACTAAAAGGGTATTAGCCAAAAATCAGCCAAATACCTTTGAGTGAATCCAAAATTTCTACGAGTTAATATATATGGATATTTCTTCTGCTAAGTATCAGAATGTTTCTTTTTCATATTAAATGAATGTTCTTTTATATATTTTTCGAATTTTTTTGTATTGCAAATGTGAATGTCTCTATTTTTTTAAGAATTTCATATTTTTTTAAAATTTTATAGATATTTAATTATTTTTGCTAAAATATAACTGGATATTTCTTTTGTTAAGTATTATGATATTTTTTTTCATATTAATTAAATGAATATTTTTTTTTTATATTTCTGTAGTTTGCAATTTTTTTAATCATCAAAATGACATCTAATATCCCAAACGCGAGAGCAACATCGTGATGATGCTGCTACCGTGCGACTACTGTGAAAGCCATTGGCAATCCAAACTTCACATGATTACTTGCATCATAGTATCCTCCAACCAAGTCCACCTTCAAAAGCAAGAACATATATACTTCAATTTTCAACTTGGGAATTATCACAAACACCTAGAAATCTAGAACTAGAAATTGGCGTAACTAACTAACCCATTGTTCTAGACTATCAGTGAGGCCGGAATGGTGACGCCAAGAGATGCGCTGGTTGTAAGGAATTCTTCCTCCGTCGCCTCCTCCCTCCACGCCCGCCACTGCCTCCATGGCTTCTCCGGCTGTCCCCCCGCCTTCGGAATCGCCACCGCCTTAGGGATCGAGCTCAAGTTCAATTCTAACTACAACGGCGGCTCCGATAACACATCTGGTTCACGAAATGAAAGCGATTCTTGTCAACAGTGGCAAATCCGACGAGCCAGATGTCAGTGATAGAAGAGAAGTGAGTCACGGTGGAGAGGCGGAGAGGACTTGACGGTGAGAGAGAGAGAGGTCTGTGTGTGTGATTATTGGAGGTGGGTAGGTTAATGTGAAAGAGAAGAGAAAAATGTTTTAATTAGGTTTACTTAATCAATTCTAAATTTTTTAAATTTTGAATTTAAAAAATTTAAAATTAATTATTAATATAAATTAATGTAATTTTGGTTAATTTTTTGCTGGTCTCTTGATTCCATGTACTTTTCCTTAATAAAAATATCTAACCTTTAAATTTTTATTGATTCAGTTAAAGAAAATGTTAAAATCTGGAAATAATATCCTTCCATCATCATTCATCGTTAAAACTATCATCATCAGCATTAACAATAATCAAAACTACTTGCTCTTTTTCTAAATCCTAAACCTTTATAACTATTTTTCATCACCACATTTAATACCACAATAACAATCACATTACCACTACTAATAACATCACCAACAACACGGCTTAAAAAAAATTCTACTTTCACTAACACTAGCACTAAATTAAAATAAAAAAATGAGGACTAGCTAAAAGCCATTGTTGCCTAGGTCGCACCTCGATGCCGAGGCAAAGATTGAAGAACAGAACGATGAGGCGAGAACCACAATAATAGAATGACAGACCAGTGTGACACAACAGTAGCAAAATAAAAGCAGCGACAAAGCACGAGAGGCAGAAGATCAGGACATTAGTGAAGAGAGGGAAGAGGAAGAAGATGGAGGGAGACAAAGAGACAAATGGTTGATGATTTCGTTATGCTCCTTCGATGGTAGCGACCACTGTGGACCGTGGTCTCCACGGTCGTCGCCCCCTTCTGACCTCTTCTCCATTTTTTCTTTTTTCTTTTTTTTTTACTGTCACTCATCTCCTCTTCTATTCCTTTCTCTTCTTTATTATGGCAGCGATTATGACTCCCATCTTAGCCAACACCGTCCCATTTCCTTTTCCTTTTTTTCCTCTCCTTCTTTGTTCTTTTTTGTTTTTTTCACTATAATATTTTTGGTAAGAAGAGTATTAGGGGAATAATGAAAATTTTGAACAACATAAACAACCGTCAATCAAAATAAAAATATACTATACTCTAATTTAATGCTACTAATTAAATTTACTCTTTTAACTTTATTAATTCACATTGTTTACACATTATTCAAAAATCTTGTTGGTTACCTATATTTTTCCTTTTGGGTAAATGGTTACGCTGAAATACCACCTATTCTTTTTTTGGTGACATACGTGACCTGTTCTGATATAACTATAGATTTTTGTAGTATTTTTTATTTAACATTTTACACTATAATTTTTAATCATGACCATAATTTATTTTATGATTACGTGTAAGAATTGTGATTATAGTTTGTTCTATGGTCATAGTTTAAGTATGACTATAACTTATTTTATGATCATTTTATTTTAAAATTGTGATCAATGGTTACACTAATTTTAAATCATCTCCATAATTTAATCTACAGTCACTATTTAAACAAGATTATAACTTATTATATGTCACGCTATTTAAAAATCGTAGTCATAATTTATTTTATAATTACGATTTTAAATTGTAACCATTGCTTATTCTATTTTATGAGATTTGTTTCGTTTAAAGCATAATTATATTAAAAAATGATGATAATCACAAAATAAATTAAAAATTAAAAAAAAAACAAATTTCTCTTTTCTTCCATCTTCTTTTATTGCATTTGCATACTAGCATTCATTGCATTTTAATTTTATTTTTATAGCTTGTTCTCATTTTATTTTCTAAGTTGCTCATTTCAATAATGGTGTTGAATTCTTTTACTCAATTGTTGAGAATTTCTTGGTTAATCTTGGTGCTTTGTGACTTGTTTGGCATTAATTGTAATATTTGCTCTACACACAAGATTAGTGCTTTAGTCTTTCCTAACTCATGATCCCTTGTTTTTATACATTATCATCATTGAGTTAGGATGGGACCAAATGCTCTCATGCTTATTACTAATCTTGTTTGTGTCAATTGTTGATTAAGCTTGATGTAACATGCTCTTCATGTCATGTACCCATGCTTTAACTTGTTCTTGCATCAAGTATTAATTGATATGCCCTTTGCCTATATTGCTCTCTCACTTACATGCGTAGCTAACATGTAGTGGGAACCTTACTTGTATTTGGTATATTAACTAATGATAAAAAATAATAAATTCTAGTAATTTTATAACATTTTTGTGTATATAAATTACAAAGTAAAAAAAAAACCTAGGTATACATATTATTATGATGGCATTTTGAAATGGTGGCTGACAATGAAATTGGAGGGAAAGTGTTCATCAGCTGTCATCACTGGTTGGCTTTGGTCCCTTTGTACCCCCCATGCCATCACAAGAATCAATCTCTCTCTCTCAAAAACGATAACACCATTACATGTATGTGGTCTACAACTCATTGTACTTTTTTACTAGACTACCTCTCTCTGCTCTGCAATATAAGCTTCATTGCTTCAATCCCCCTTACTCCCTTTTCTTTGACACAATACAACATCCAAATATATCAACAAAAGAGGAAAAAACAATTATATATTTTTATAAAAAGGGGGGGATAATTATTCAATGGTGGGGCTCCTCTCTCTCTCTCTCTCTTGGCCTTTTCTACCTACTTGCCTTCTACAAAAACCGGACCCTCCACTCAACCAAATATGAGATAATTATTCACTTTTAGTGCAACACTATTTGCTACAATAACACTATCATATATACTATATTATTCCATTCTACTAAGCTACTTGTTCATCATCATCGAGCCATGGATAAACATGAACCTGAAGCAGTTAGAAGCACTAGCAGTTATGTCAACAATGGCAACATCAATGATCATGAAGGCGACATCATTAGGTGGTTCGAGGAAGTGTCTGCCAAGGCCGGTGCGGTCCAAACGGAGGTGCTATGCCGGATCCTGAAAGAGAATTTCAAGGTGGAATATCTGAAGAAATGGTTATTAGTAGGGAAGGAAGACTAGATTAATTAGGGTGTTACACCCTTTTTATGCATACAAAACATACTTTTAAGTTTATGCACATTTTTATAGGAATCAGAATATATATGGAATATTTTACTGGTATAGGTCATACATACTCTCTACTTATTTATTCCCTCTAGGCTCTAGCTCTAGCTCTAGCTCCAATTTTCATATGATGCTTCATTCATAAGGTTGTTTTATGTTGTCTCATGGAGTATAGTTAAGGATTCATTCATAAATTAAATAGCCCATGTGAAAATAATTAACATGACAGCCTTTTCATCATATGCAAGTTGATCACAGATCACCATCCATTTTTCTTTGGAAAAAAAAAAGAGAAAATTTTGATATTCTTGTGTGGTGGGGGTGGTTTTTGCAGTTCCGGAACCACAGAAGGAAGGCAGAAATTTGTTCCATTCACGAGGCACAGTGCACAAACAACCCTTGAAACTTTCACTTTATCTGCAGCATATAGATCAAGGTGTGCTTCTCAATGCAACCTCTGAGATTTGATTATTGTTTATTATTTGAGATTTGAACATGTGACTATTATAATGATAGGGTTTATCCAATAAGGGAAGGAGGTAAGATTCTTGAATTCATATACAGCGGCAACCAATTCAAAACAAAAGGAGGGTTAATTGCAGGAACCGCCACAACACACTACTATGCAAGTGAGGAGTTCAGGATCAAACAGGAGAGAACTAAGTCATTCACTTGCAGCCCCTATGAGGTTATCTCCGCCGGTGACTACAAGCAATCCACCTACTGCCACCTCCTCCTCGGCCTCTTCTTCTCTCATGATGTCGAATTCATCACCTCTGCCTTCGTCTATGGCATCGTCCAAGCCTTTCGCAGCTTCGAAGAGCTCTGGAGAGACTTGTGCCATGACATTCGACATGGCACCTTAAGTTCTAGAATAAAGGTACTCGCATGAAATCATTTCTTCCAAAATCTTAAATTGTTAGGTAAAATATATTTCTAATTGTATGTGGTGATGTTTGAACAAGAAGGTACCAAAAATGAGAGAGGCGGTGTTGGAAATCATAACACCAAACGAATGTTTGGCATCAAGAATAGAAGGGATATGCGAGGAGGTAGAAGTGATGGATTGGTTTGGTTTGATTCCAAAGCTATGGCCAAATGCAAAGTACGTGTATTCGATAATGACAGGTTCAATGCAACCATATTTGAAGAGGCTAAGGCACTATGCAAATGGGTTACCATTGGTGAGTGGTGACTATGGTTCAAGTGAGAGCTGGATTGGGGTTAATGTGGATCCAAGTTCACCACCAGAGAGTGTCACATTTGCAGTGGTTCCAACTTTCTCTTACTTTGAGTTCATACCACTTTACAGACACAAACATAGTTGCGGTTCCTCTCATGATGGTGGTGCTGATGATTTCGTTGAAGACAAGCCAATCCCACTATCTAAGGTTAAAGTTGGACAAGAGTACGAAATTGCACTCACCACTTTCACTGGTTTGCACTTCTTCTTATTCATATTCATCTCATTTTTCATCATTTCAATAAGTAAAACATTATTAACAACTCTTAATTATAGGTGGAAACTCAGTTACAGCTAATTTTACGTGAAGTTGATAGCTGAGAGTCGTTAGATGAAAATTTAATCAAATCAATCAAACCATCTAACAACTTTCAACTATCAACTTCATGTGAAGTCAACTGCAACTGAGTTTCTACCTTAATTATATCATAGCCTCGTACATATATAGCATATCAATTTTTTCAACTATTGCAGGTAATTTTGTTAACAAGTCTTTTAAACGTATATATTATGATTAGTTATTATTTATATACGATAAAAAATTAATTAATTAGTGTTTTTAATGAAACTTATAATCAAGTAATTTTCAATTAAAAAATATAAATAAGAATTTTTTTAATACAAAACATGATATACAAATATAAAAATGGTGTACAATCACCAACAAAATTC
>NC_029792.2:9158985-9159481 GCF_000816755.2 Arachis ipaensis
AGATAACTTCTCGCTGTTTTTTTTTTGTAATTTTCCTAACATTACTGTAAAATAAAAGCTGTTTTTTTTCAACATATATATACTCCTCTTTTTTCATAGATTATGTATTATTGGTGTTTGATCTGCCATTATCTTTCTTAATAGACATATCACTTATATGAATTAGATCCTAAATGAATCTTTTGGCTTATCTTTCTTTTTTTTGTTGAATAAAGTCCATTAAATTATGCTATATAAAAATTATAAACAACCCACTAATAAGATCATGTTTGAGAATCATATCTTTTTCCAATAAATAATTATTTTTCGTAGAAAGTTGAAAAATAGATTATAATGGGAACTATAATTTTAAAATAAAAATTAACATATAAGCAAAAATAACATTTTGAAACTTATAATTTTATGCAAAGGTTACTATTTTTTAGTTGTAATAAATTTACCAAGTTGATGACCTCAACTATCAAATATTAAATAATAAAAAAATTATTGTTCTATA
>NC_029792.2:9161717-9162020 GCF_000816755.2 Arachis ipaensis
TTCTTTTTTTTGTTGAATAAAGTCCATTAAATTATGCTATATAAAAATTATAAACAACCCACTAATAAGATCATGTTTGAGAATCATATCTTTTTCCAATAAATAATTATTTTTCGTAGAAAGTTGAAAAATAGATTATAATATAATTTATAATTTTAAAATAAAAATTAACATATAAGCAAAAATAACATTTTGAAACTTATAATTTTATGCAAAGGTTACTATTTTTAATAAATTTAAAATTTACCAAGTTGATGACCTCAACTATCAAATATTAAATAATAAAAAAATTATTGTTCTTTA
>NC_029792.2:9162134-9162391 GCF_000816755.2 Arachis ipaensis
AGATAATCAATTATTATAAAAAGAAATTATACAAATAAAAATATTAAAATAAATTTAAGTTTTCATCATATTCCCAAACACACCCTTAGAGTTTATATTGGTTTTCCTTCAAAACCAATCACCAATAATGTTCTAACATAAGGTAGAGAAATCTTAGGTAAACTCTTTTAATTTGAAATACTATAATTATTATTTGTTGAATGGTGAATTGGTGATATTTCTGTATAAAAATATTTAGATATTTATGTACACTAAAT
>NC_029792.2:9162448-9163527 GCF_000816755.2 Arachis ipaensis
ATAGACACCATAACATTTACCTACTTTATATAAAAGTTAACAAAAATCAAAGTGATATATATATTATTAAAACAGAATAACAATATGCATGCTCTATATAAAAATATAGGATACAAAATTACTTTCTAATTCTATATCATCTATCATTAGAATAGTAAAACTTTTGTACTTCATTTTAATAGTGATAGATGATGAATAGTTACAGTATCAAATGGAATAGTTTACCTAAATAATGACACCAAGAAACTTTAGGTCACAAAGGAGGGTACCCTGACGAGTCATATGGCTATGGCCCTCAATTGAACATGCACAGGAAACTGTCTAGTAGGCAAGTAGCTAGTTACAAAAAGGCTAAAAGAGTCTTGGCCAAACCTAGTTACTTTCTCTTATAGTATATACATAACTTGTTTGGAACAAAAATTTGTTTAAACTGATTTAGAATAAATTAAATTGAAAATAAATTATTGTATTTAAAATTATTTATATAAAAATAAAATTGATAATATAAATCTGAAAATTAGATTTATGTTTTAAATAATAAATTTGATAATCTAATTTATATTCACTACATACTAATAATTAAATACCCCATATTCTAACAATATTACAACACACTGTCTTCTCCCCAACATAAAGATAAAAAGTGGTTAGTTGCAAGAAAACACATTCTCTCCTTTTGGTAAAATAATTGAAACGTGCTCAATTTAAGGGCACTTACTTTAAGAAGAACCTGCCAATGTTTGGGCATAATTCGGCTACTTGGCCGAGTTGTTTAGCCATCTAATGGCCAAAAAGGTCCCACGAACCATTTTTATTTTTTCTTTTTGAACATTTTAATGCATTTTGACATGTGGTTTATTTTATCATTATTTCCATTTGATGTTATGTACCTATCATTTCAGTCTTTTCTGACAAGGATTTTACCATGACTTTGTCAGTAATAATTGACATTTTCAAATTCCAAAATCCAAATTGCAACAGTCCTTCCAAAGACTTTGGGCTACATTCATTCTCTAGTTTCTTACTCTTTAATTTCATAATTTGTTTCTTTTGAAATTCTTATTAGTGTGTTATTTTTT
>NC_029792.2:9163535-9164319 GCF_000816755.2 Arachis ipaensis
GTGAAGTTAATTACATATTTATTCACATAATTTTCTATTATTATTAATATTTTTTTTTATTGTAGAAATAGATATTATGAAACAGAAGGAATAGACTTTAATTTGGATGAAATACTCATTGCTATCTCAAATGTTGTTATAGCTATTGATAATAGTATGCCTTCTTTATTATCAAGATAACAGAACTTTTTTTTAAGCACAGTTTCTTTCAAAAGTAGAACTAAGATTTTCTAAAACGAAAATAATTGGAACAATAGTATTTTTCTATTACCATGGAAATAAATTTGATCACTTGATTATAAACTAAATATCTATACATGTAAAATAACTCCATACATTGAAACTCAATATATCTACATATTTTTTTATATATCAAAAAATAGAGAAATGTTAGATGATTAGTAGAATTTATTATTTTTAATTTGTAGTTAGTCAATGAAATTTAAAAGTGTGAACTAAAAATATTTTTTTGGATTGTTAAATAAAAAGTATTAACTGGATGATAAAAAATACTGACCAAAAATAATAAATTTTACTAATTTTTAAGCTTTTCTCTAAAAAAATATATGGATTTTATTTTATATATAAGTAAATATAGAAAATTAACTTTTTTATTGTAAAATTATTTTTTAATATTATATTGAATAATTTAAAATTTAAAAAAATTAAGTTGAAAAATAATTTAAAATAATTAACCGACCTTGACTAAAAGAATTAACTCTAGAGTGACTTAGCTTTAATGGAATTAAACAGCAACAACTAAAGAAAAGAATAAGAAGAAGAA
>NC_029792.2:9164343-9170590 GCF_000816755.2 Arachis ipaensis
AATAAAAAATAAATTAAAAAATTTAAATTTTATTTATTATATTTTAATATATATTTTATATTAGTGATTAATTTTGATACAAAGAAATATTGAAATAATAATAATGTTTAGTAGCTATTATAGGACTGTACAGGTGCAGATTGGGAGATGTAGTAGAAGTAGGTGGATTCCACAATGGGACCCCAAAACTTAACTTCATATGCAGAAGGAAACTGATCCTAACAGTGAACATAGACAAGAACACAGAGAAGGACCTCCAAGCAGTGGTGGAGAAAGCCTCTCACATCCTCCAATCACAAACAAACAACAACGCCGAGCTTGTTGACTTCACAAGCTACGCCGACCTAACAACCCAACCCGGCTGCTACGTCATTTTCTGGGAGATCAAAGGAGAGGCACACGATCATGTGCTTCAATCTTGTTCCACTGAAATGGACGCTGCTTTTGTTGACTATGGCTACGTCGTTTCCAGGAAAACAAGCTCCATAGGGCCATTGGAGCTTTGCATTCTGGAGAAGGGTACGTTCAAGAAGATTCTGGACTGTTTTGTTGCAAATGGTGCCACTTTGGGACAGTTCAAGACTCCTAGGTGCACCAATAACCCTCTCTTGCTCAACATTCTTCATGCATGCACCCTTAAGATCTTTCGCAGCACTGCTTATGCTTAAACAAATTATTATCACTTCAACATTATAACTCTTTATCAATAATTAATTACTGCTTTCTTTTATTTCATTTTATTTTTTCAACATCGACCTCTTGATTGATTTTATGAAGTAATTAGTGGAAGCCTACTTGTTATCTAGTTAAACTTCAATTCATTAATTAATTACATTCTCCTTACTTATTTTTTCCATCGTTGTTACAAAAATATCTCTTTTTATAATAAAAATGTTATTTGTAAATTAAAATTAACCACTAAAATCAGTCATTATATATAAATATATATAATAAAGTATTATTTATGATTTAATTTTTTAAAAAATGTATTTAGTATTTAGTCTAATATAAATAAAATTTTAGTCTAACTTAAATATTAATGATTTCTAATATCTAAAAAGTAAGTAATAATATTTAAAAAATTTGAAAATATATTATTACTAATATTTTTTAATTAAATAAAATTCTTCAAATCCCATAAAGTGGATTTTTTTTTCTTCTTGTGAGCGTCCTTCTTGATTCGTTTGATATTAATTCTCTTTGTTTCAACTACTGCAATTGAGAGATATTTTTTAGCTATGAATATTGTGAAGAATAACTCAGAAACAAAATGAAAGATGAATTTCTTGCTATTTGTCATTTAATTATATTAAAAAGAAAATTGCTGAAAAATTTGACACAGATTCTATTACGGGTGAATTTTATGATATGAAGAATTGATCACTTCGTTAATAAAAAAATACATTCATATTTTTTATACTTTAAAATATATTCTCTATCAGTATATTTTTGTAATACATTTTACATTATATAATTTTTTGCATAATTTTTTAATATTATATATGTTATTGGTCCCCATAATAATATTTCTGGATTCGTTCCTGCGTCTACACATCTATTTTGTTCAATATTAATGTCAAATTGAATGATATGACCACATTGAATCTATTTAAAATTTTTTGAGACAGAAATATGACGTTGAAAACGTTAAGGACTAAATTAGAATTTGGTCCAAACATTAAGAACTAAAATAATACTTTATCTAAATATATATAATTTAACATATTTTTAGTGTATTTTTTATATTTTAATATATGTATTTTATACTATTAATTAATTTTAGTGACTAATTTTAATGTACATCAAATATAATCTTTTAAAAATATATCTCAATTGATTTTATAATATACTGTCATTTGATTTATTTGGCCTCTAAGACTAATCCTATGAAAAGCAATCTAAATCAATTTACATTACACTTTCTTTTCCGATAACGTAGTTTTTTCTTACTTGATAATAATACACGACTTTACCCATTTAACTCATGTTCTCAAATTTCTATGAAGTACGAATACATACAGGTGGTACATACACAAATTACGACACAATATGAATGAATGAATATATATAGGGAAGTTCTCTGGTGGCCAAGATTATAATGATTAAGAATGGCCAAGATTTGATTATTCTATAAACAGATGACATATGGAAAGGAGCATGCAGGTTTTGGTGGGATTGATTATTATAAATGCTAGTAATTATTGCAGGACAAAAAAAAATGTCATGACCAAAATTATGTGTACATTATATAGATTTTTGTGTAAAAAAAGGCTATTAATCATTTTTGAGTGAATAATATCCAAAACTAAAAATTCATTATAATAATGGGTCAACAAAACCTCCTGAATTATTAATAAATAACGGTAATATGAGGGAAAAAGCTTATATTACCGTTATTTATTAATAATTCAGGAGGTTTTGTTGACCATCATTATAATGGATTTTTAGTTTTGGGTATTATTCATTCAAAAATGATTAATAAGACTTTTTTTTTTTCTACAAAAGACCCATCTTTTTTGTCCTGCAATAATTACTAGCATTTATAACAATCAATCCCACCAAAACCTACATGCTTCTTTTCATATGTCATCTGTTTATAGAATAGTCAAATCTTGGCCATTCTTAGTTATGGTAACCTTGGCCACCAGAGAACTTCCCATATATATATATGGTAAAAAACGGAAATAAGCCAAGGGTGGAAAGAAATGACATGAATCAGCCAAACTGAAAATTGCTTCATGAATGAGCTAAAGCACATTATTATATAATTTGAACCAGCTTGATTCGAATTACAATAACACATAATTCGAACCAGGATAGCTCGAATAATGATGGAACATGTGATGAATGTAATTCGAACTGGGCTGGTTCGAATTACACAGGTTTTCTCTATATAAGGAGTTCGAATCAGCCTCATTCTAACTACGTTTCCATTCTCATACCTCACCAAATCCCAGAGAAAACGACCCAGATTTAATCCGACAAAGACTCGAACAGAATACTCAGCCAATGGGGGACGATCCGGAAAGGCTATATCGGTTGGACGGAGTTGCTCATATAGCCGGGGTCATCAACGACGAGGTTAGTTGATAGAAAACTTTGTGCTAGCGGTTTATCCTAGTGGTATTGCAAGTGGTTTATTTGAGAGATTTTGCATGCGGTTTAGTTGGTGGTTTTTGTTAGTGGTTTTTGTTAGTTGTTTAGCATGCGGTTTTAGTTGGTGGTTTAGTTGGTGGTTTATGTTAGTGGTTTTATGTTAGTGGTTTTGTATGCGATTTTGTTGATGGTTTATGTTGGCGGTTTATTTTGGTGGTATTGGAAGTGGTTTATTATGTGATTTTGTGTGCGGTTTATGATAGTAGTTTTGCATGTGGTTTTCGTAAGTGGATTTGTATGCGGTTTATATTAGCGGTTTGAGCATGTGGTTTTGCAGCTGGTTTGTTATATTGGTTTTGCATGTAGATTCTGTTAGTGGTTTCTATTAGTGGTTTCTGGTGTTGGTTATTTTTGTCACTAGTTTTCTACGTGGTTCTAATAATGCGGTGCATGTAATGCGCAGCCACAGCGATACATCAGGAGCATGCGGCGGCAGCAGGGCATGCGACTTGATGAGCGGTATGTTCCGTACTTGCAGATGGCCGGATTATACCATCTTGCGAGGCTGAACGATAGATGGTTCCGATTAGATGAGCCCCTTGTCAGTGCCTTCGTCGAGCGGTGGCGTCTGGAGACGCACACCTTCCATATGCCGTTCAGAGAGTGCACGATCACACTTCAGGAAGTGGCGTACCAGTTGGGGTTGCCAGTGGACGGGCGTTATGTCAGCGGTTGCCTTACAGATTTCCAGATATACATCCAAGGTGGCCGTCCAGCTTGGGTGTGGTTCGAGGAGTTGCTTAGAGTGATTCCTCCTCCGAGCCAGGTTCAGAAGTTCGCAGTAAACTGCACCTGGTTCCAGGAGACTTTTGGAGAGTGCCCTGAGGGAGCCGATGAGGAGACTGTGAGACGCTTTGCTCGTGCGTACATCATGATGTTGTTGGGCACTCAACTGTTTGCCGACAAGTCCGGCAACCGCATTCACATCAGATGGCTTCCCTACGTAGCTAGGCTTGAGGAGATGGGGACCTACAGCTGGGGGTCTGCAGCACTGGCATAGTTGTACCGGTGCATGTGCCGAGTGGCGAACAGACATGTGGTCAAGTTAGCGGGCCCACTTCAGCTACTTCAGTCTTGGATCTTCTGACGCTTTCCTAGGTTTAGGCCTGCCGGGTATGATATGTGCAGCTGGCCGTTGGCCTCGGGGTACTTTAGTCAGGCTTCTATATTTCAATTTAACATAGCTAAGTCCATGTACGCTTCTAAGTCCATACTTGCCATACAGATGGGTGCCGTCAATACTAACCAACGGCTTGCAATGACGGAATGCCTCGATACACAGTGGAAACGTCCAGAACAGTCTGTGAAAATAAGCTTGAGACTCGTCCAGCTGTCCACCAACTCGAACAGAGCTCGTCCTAAGGACTGCAACAGTACCAGGCATCATCAACTGGACTCCCAACACCCACCTAGGGAGCTCGTTGTACGACTCATCCCAGTCACCATAGATGAGGGCAATAGCCTTCTACTTCGCCAACCAGACTCTCCTGTACGTCGGCCTAAACCCAAAGTGTGCGGCCGTGGCATTTAGGAGAACCTTGATGCTGATGGATGCATCAGCCCTAACCATTGGCATAATGAATGCCGATATGACATGATAATCCAAACTCTTGTGGTCGCTGGAGATGGAGGTGGCAAGACAGGTATGAGGTCCATTGTACCATTTGACCTCCCAAATGCCCTTGCGCTGCCGGAGACTCAGCCGAATCAACCATGTGCACCCATTCCCGAACTCAGAACACTTGCCCACATACCGGCGATAGTCAGACTCCACTATCTTGTACTGTAACCCTCAGCGGATGCTGTAAGTCTTCACACTTAACAGGACTTCATCTTTATCCTGAAATTGCTGACCAACCTGGAACTCTGTCAGACCAGCAGTCCCTTCCGCATGTCTAGCTCCAAATCCAGCAGGCTGCCTAGAAACCCCCTCTTGCCTCATGGCATCCAAGTCCAAAGAGGAAAAATGTGGTGGATACTGCTGTGTACCAAAGCTAGAACCACTTCCCGCCCCGGCAGGCTCACTCGCTCCAATATCATCGCCACTGTCATCATCAATCATATCCGGCTCGACATCATCGTCCTCTGGATCACCCAACAATCCCTCTCCAACCCCAGGCGGTGCAGCACACTGTAAAGAGGTCGGCAGAAATTTTCCTGTTCTGACCTTGTCCCCTACACTGCCGTTGAGATCAACAGCGAACGAAGGGGAGACGACAAGTTGGACGGGTGGCTCGTACGCAGGGACGAAAGAAGAAGCAACGGCAGGTCTGGAGCTAGAACCGGCTGCCGTGGCTAAAGTGGTGGTATTCCGGTTCGAACCCCCTGAGCTGGATACCACATCAACCAACTTTGCCAACAGTTCGGGTGTCCTCACTTCTGGAAACTGCCGGCGACAATGAAACATGACCTGCAAGTCCTCATCACTCCCGATCGTGAAACAATCATACTTCACGGTTTCCTAGAGCACCGTGATTGGAATACGATAGAAAAACTTCTTAACCCGCTTCGCACATTCTAGACCAAGTTTCAGCAGTACAGACCTAACAAGGTCATCATAGCTCGTCGTAGGCCTCACGATAATACAGAGAGGATCCTTATCGGTGAACTTCACACCGGAACGAGTTTTCCTCTTAATCGATCCTCTATGGTGAACCAACACTACAAAACTCTCCTCACTAGCCATCTTACCCCCTCTAATGAGAGCAACTCACGTTTACAACCATATATATACAGGTCTGGTGCTCACTAATTCGAACCAGCCTAGTTCAAAATATGGTTTGTGTAATTCGAACCAACTTGGTTCGAATTACTTTGGGAAGCTTCCACTCATATAATTCGAACTCATCTAGTTCGAATTATGTATGTTCTTAGTTCGAACCAAGCTGGTTCGAATTAGTCTGAATTTCGCTAAATAATTCGAGTTGATTCGGTTCGAATTATATACAAATGCAATTCGAACTAAGCTGGTTCGAATTGCATAGAGAAGTACTTTGGTTGATTGATAAAACAATTTTCAACTTGGCGGATTTACGTAATTTCTGGCCTCCCTTAACTTATTTCTGTTTTTTACCCATATATATATATATAT
>NC_029792.2:9170666-9172700 GCF_000816755.2 Arachis ipaensis
ATTTTTATATTTTTTATTAAAATATAATTAAACACAAAAAATATACATATTAAACAAATATAAAATGAGTATTATCTTTAAAATATATTTGATACGCAACAATAATAATTTATGTTGGTGTTGTATTAACTGTTTAATTCACCACATTTTGGAGCATATAACGACAAGAGATAGTTTTAGTTGCCTGTTATTTAATTGCATGCACCCAAAAAGAACTTTGTAATAACAGTATGCTTTGCATAAAATAATTCATTCCAAGAAGCGAGGATGGCAATAATAATATCTCTTTAGGCCGATCTTTTCCGTTTTAATTAATATTTTCTGAAAGTAATGTCTATTCCAAATCTGGCATTGAAACAAGCATGGCGCTGCTCGAAAGTAAAGCAAAAAGTAACAAAGATGAGTGGTGAGTGGTGACAGTGACAGGGACAGTGACACTTGTTTCTTTGTCATGCTTAGTGAATAGTGAATTAATGATCACTGATTATAGGCATAGATGGACTCACAAGTTCCTAAACTGGCAGCAAGAATATTAAATAGATTGGGCCTAATCCATACTAATAAATAATCGGAATCATGGGCTAAATTTTGGGTCCAAATGACCATAACATACGAAATTGGTCACTACTCACGATAAAAACTATTAACTTGATTAAATGGTTCGAATATAATTTTATTAGTTAAAAACAAATTTTAAATAAAATTTTGATTCACAAAGAATTAGCCTTTGGCTGTAGAGTTAGCAATGAGTAGGGTAGGATAGGGTTTGGATTTTACTTTAATCTTATTCGCAGATTGAAAATTTTTTTAAAATTTTACCATACCTTGTCCGCGAGTTGAGAATTTTTCAATTCTAACTCTACCCGCATCTTAAAGTTCTAAACCCTACCCTACCTGATCTTACCCGCAGAAAAATAAAAAAATTTTAAGTAAATATAAAATTCAACTATTCTAAATTTTATATATATTAATAAAATAGAAAATAAAAAACTAACTTCAAATTAAAATTAAAAATAATAAAATCTTAAAAAAATTTAATATAAAATTACAAATAATATGATTATCGATTAGTTTAGTAGTTATTTTAAGTTTTATACGAGAATAATTGTGGGTTCAATGCTTACCAGGTAGGATAGGATATATTCTGAATTCGTACCCTACTCTATTCGCATGCGAACTTATACCGTACCCTACCTTACTTGCAGTAAGTAGAATAAATAATTTTATTCGAATGAGTTGGTCCGGAGTGAATATCCGCCGTTAGAATATAGATGGCCAGCTCTATTGACTTGTTAATACTATGAGGAAAAATATTACTTTTTTTAATGTTAAACATTTATATATACAATAAGATTGATAGTTCTTTCAAGGTAAGAAGTATTTAGAAACGAGGCTTCTAGAATGAAAAAGTCATCAAAATGAAATTGAGCAAGAAATTTGAGTAAATTATTGTTAAATTTTTGACATTGTATTTTGTAGGCACGCATTTGACACGTGAATTGAAGGGTGAAGTCGGTGTTAACTGTTAAGCATGAAACGGGTGGCTGTGGCGCCACAACAAAACACACATCAAACACATTCACACCTTCTTCGCTTTGCGTGCTCCTCTTTCAACACTGAACAGAGTGTTCCACACGATACTAACTCAAACCCCTCTCTCTCCATGGCTTCTTCTTCTTCTTCTTTCTCTTCTCTATGCAGCTTCCTTCCCCTCACTCCAACCTCCACCTTCACCAAACCACCCAAGCTCCCTTACCTTACTGCACCTCCTACACTCTCTCCCCAGCTCCCAAAACCATGTCGTTTCGCCACCTCCGTCACCAAGGATCGCGAGGTAGTCGTCGTCAAGGACAACCAATTGGAAGAGAAACGATCACGTTTCGATGATGCTGATCCTGATCGCCTCCTTAGCAGAGCCATCAACACTGCCCTCGTTTTGGGATTCGGAACTTTTGCTGTCTCCAAATTGCTCACTATTGACCATGATTACTGGCATGTTAGTAATATCTTCCATATTTCACTGCAAAGTTTCCT
>NC_029792.2:9172742-9175717 GCF_000816755.2 Arachis ipaensis
AAGTTTCTTTTTTTTTTTTTTTTTTTTTTTTTTTTTGCTCATAAATTATAATTCTTAACAAAAAAGGAGGAGAGGGATTGTTACTGTTATAGATAGAAATAAACCAAATAAATATCTATAGGTGAGGTTTCAGTAGTTTAGGTAGGGTTTTGTTTATGATTATGACCCAAATTAAAGGTTATATGTCTTTTAAGCTCATTAGTTAGTTAGCAAATTCTCACTAATTTTGAGTCAGACAAGAAAATTGTTAGCCAATTACTCAGTTAGCCATTATTTTCCTTTTTCTTTAGCTTTAGCTTAATTTATTCATAACCGAACTTCATTGGATTCTTTTTAATGAAAAATGCATATTGTTTGAATATGCATTCTCTATGATATTGGATTAGCAAAATTAAAGTTGGTGACTTCAGTAATTGATAGTTTCATGCTTGAAAGAAAGATTAGGAAGAGGGTTATAGTATATAGTAACTTAAAGAGAGAAAGCTACAGTGTGATTTTGTATACTATATTGAAGAAGTTGAAACTTGAAAGCTAATTAGGGTGTGCTATTATTCAGGGTTGGACCCTTTATGAGATACTAAGGTATGTCCCTGAACACAATTGGGTTGCTTATGAGCAAGCTCTCAAGTCGAACCCTGTTTTGGCGAAGATGGCAATAAGTGGAGTTGTCTATTCAATTGGAGACTGGATTGCTCAGGTTTGTTTTTCACTCGCAATAAGGAGAAATATTCACATGCTTCTGAAGTACATTTCATTTGTACCCATCTTGGAAGTATTGTTTTCATTAACTCTTAAGATGCTTTTAATCAAAATATGCAGTGCTATGAAGGAAAGCCTCTATTTGAGTTTGATCGGACGCGATTATTCAGATCAGGTCTAGCTGGGTTTACTCTCCATGGATCTCTTTCTCACTATTACTACCAACTTTGTGAGGTGAGGTGATTGTTGTGCTCATTTGGGGTTGAAACTTTTACTCATGAGTAATATACTGTCAATGGCTGATACTATTTACCTTGTTTCAGTCTCTTTTTCCTTTCCAAGAATGGTGGGTTGTCCCTGCAAAAGTTGCCTTTGACCAAACTGTGTGGGCAGCAATTTGGAACAGCATATACTTTGTGGTTTTGGGTTTGTTGCGGTTCGAATCTATAAATAACATATATGGTGAACTGAAGTCAACATTTTGGCCCATGCTCACGGTAAGCAGCCAATTCCTTTGTTTCTTTGTGCTAGCTATTTTCAGTTTTTATGTGTAATACCCTGCCACTTTCATTGAGGAACACCAAAAGCCTCTCATTAATTTTTTCAAATAAAATGCTTATCTATATCCACTTGTGAATGATGAATTCGTTTAAAGTATCATAATAGAACAAATAGTTCAAGGGTGAAGAAGAACTATAGTGAATGATTGCATATTCAAATACTCTAGGCCTGTTCAGTTTGCAAAATTTCTTTTGTTTGGATGACTGAATTTTCTCTGTGGTGTGTGATGAAATGAACTTCACAAAGCTGTAATATGTATGCTTGACAGGCAGGATGGAAGCTTTGGCCTTTTGCCCATCTGATCACTTATGGTGTGATTCCTCTCGAGCAAAGGCTTCTTTGGGTCGATTGTGTTGAGCTCATCTGGGTCACGATACTTTCAACGTAAGCTTCTCTTGATTTATTTTATCTATATTACTTACTAATTTTGCCACAAGCAGCAGCAAATCAGCAATATACTTTTGGATGTTTGGTTATGTCATATTCTCATGTGACTTATTCTGGGGTAACGGTCTTGGTATTTCATGCATGCATGATGCTATGAATAGGATAGAAAATGTGATAGATATAATAATAAAATTATCATTTGCAGCATCATTATACTTAAACATTTATTTATTTGTTTAGTTATTCAAATGAGAAATCAGCAGCCCGAACATCGGACGGTGCATCCTCAGAAACAAAGTCATCTACATTAAGCCACAAGTCCAATAAGGTAAGATATTCCGAGGTTTCATGTTTCTCCTACCTTGATTCTGTACTGCTGAGAAAGATTTGGTAAATCATTCATCCAAATGGAGACATATTATTGAAGTGTAAAGTTCCAACTCTTAAGAAGAGAAGTCATCAGTGTTCTACATCAAACATTATTCAGCTAATGACTGCTTGTTTCTGCCAGGAGTAGGCAAGTTGGAAATAGGGAGGGGGACAGAATATTCAGGTTCATAACAGTTACAACTTACAAGAGTAATCAACCTTGTGAAAAGCTCTTAATTTGAAGACTCATGAGTTAAAGGTCCAATTGAAGGACCTTAGAAACTTGAGGTTGGTATCTATCTGCTGCCCATACAGGATACAGTTCTATACAAAGGCGGTGCATCCTTCCATTTAGTAGTTGGTGTATAGATTATAGGTGATTGTATATATAAATATATTTACAAGTAAAGTCTATCACGGTGCTGGAGATTGACAGAAAAAAGGCCCCTTTAATCAATTTGCAGCTGCTTTAGTCCATGGGCGATGCAGTATCTCTTATGGTAATGAATGTATCGGTAAAATTGATTTTGACATTTGTTGTGCTAGTATAGAGCCGGTTCCTTTATCTCTTTCTGCTGATTCTTATCTTTGAACGAAGATAAACAAACATCCTTGATATCCACCGTTCCAATTTGCTAGAAATTGAAAATTTATCTATATATTACTAATTTTACAATCAAAATGTGTTGCGAATTACTTTTTTATTATAATTGAAATCAAATTTTCCCTTCAAAATTAAATAATTTTTCCCTTTTTCCTCTCCCATTCTGTATATCTCTTATTCTTTCATATACTTTATCTTCCAGTTTTTCTTATATATCATTATCAATGACTAATTACAAATTTGACAATCAAAATTTATAATATGATATTTTTTAATTATATTAAAATTAAATTAAAATATTGAAATTGAAATATAACTACATTATAGATTATTAACTAATTTAATAACCAAAATG
>NC_029792.2:9175744-9180990 GCF_000816755.2 Arachis ipaensis
TACATGCTAAATTATTTCAAATTTTAGATAATGAATGTTAAAATTAATTATTATTAAAAGATTAAACTCTTTCACATAAAAATAATAACTAAAAATCTTATTATTTGATTTTTTTTTAATCTACGGAGATCATGGTATTCTTAGTCAACAAAAACTTATATCTCTTACAACCTTTTTATAAGAGTAGTTTGATTCTATAAATCTTTTGTGGCATAATCTATAATGTTAGGATAAAATCAATGTAATTTTAAAAGATTTATATTCTCGTAATATTATTACGAGTAAAAATACTAGTTTGGAAATAGACTTTCACTTCAAAAGTAGGATAGTCGTTTTGGGAAACTGCTAAAAATAGGTAAATCAATTATAATAAAAAGAAAAGAAACATGGTGATGAATTATAGATAATAGATAAACAAAAAATGAAGTGAATTCCAAATTCCCAAATCAAATGGGTGGTGACCAGGGATGATAAATGGGCCTAAATCTGCTATCTTGATCTGCATAACCTGCTAAAAAAGCGGGTTGGGCTGAAAAAATGTAACTGTCAAAATCAAAAGTCTGCCTAACCCTACACCGCTTAAACCATGGACTTTGGCGGGGTGGGGCGGGCTTCTCCGACGGGCTTGTTTTTTTGGCAAGACGGTATTTTTGTAATTTTTTTGCCAAAACTCAATTTTTTCTAACCCAACTTACAAGAGTATGAAAATAAAAATTGAGTGTTTTGGATTATGTTTATGTTGCTTTGAAGACAATATTTACAATTATTATGTTTATTTTGCTTTGGAGAGAATATTTATAATTATACTTCCGCAGAATCCACCAGAACCCTTGCTGCTGATGCTCGAGTTGGTGCCGTGGATACTATCTCAACCACCTCTTCATTGCTTAACACATCCCAGACCTGCACAAAATACCAAGATGGATATTAGCATAAGTAGCCTAAAAAGAAACACAATAACTAGTTAAAATTTTTCAAGTGTTGGATTCAAATTCATCATATCATATGTCTATTCTCGTCCAAAAGTAAACAAACACATAAAAGATGAGAATGACATGCTTTTCTTGCTTACATAGGTAGAACTATTATGCATAGCAAAATTTTCCTACAGCAAGTTATACATAGCTTAAACCAAGTTACTTTGATTTGATGACTTTCACATGGACCAAAACAACAAAACAAGAAAAAACTATGCATCTAGGAAACAGAAAATGCTGCAAATGCTCTATGCTGAGAGACTTTAGCGATAATTGTAACATTACTGTGGCAACTGAGACCACAAGAACAAATAAAAGCAGATATATCTTCGAAAGTCTTACTCCATCCGAGGCAAGAACAATGAACTCGTCTTTGTCTGTAAGATGCCGGTGAGAAAATTCTGGTATAGAAATGACACCGTAATCCTTCAAACAAAAATCGCCAAATGCTCTAGCCATTGCTAATCCAGGTGCATCATCAAAAGGTAACCACACCCTTGGAACTTCTGGTTCATCTTGCAAGGCAAATACCCTGCCCTTGCACCTTTTGATTCTTTCAGCTTCCCCTGTAAAAAATTCAGATAAGCTATCTCAAAGCAAAAACATAGACTGAACTGAGAAAGGATGAACAATGATGACAAAACTAACTTGGCAAATCAGGTTTCAAATCAATTGTCAACTGAATTGCCACCATGGAGTCATTGCTGTCCTTGGATCCCATGATTGCTCGGGAATCCCCTATGTTGCTCATGAACAGATTTGATCCCTGGAAAGTGAACAACATAAGAAATGTCAGTGAAAAGAAGCAATGAAGTATATGCAGCAATTGAATGCACTACTCATTGAGCTGCTACCTGCTTCACTATAGTTACAGCCGTGCTCCCACTACAGAAACAATCCAGATTCGGATGAGACCTCAGCTCTTTGTCCATGGCCTTATATGCCTTCATGAAAGCTTCTCTCCACATGGAATTTATTTTATCCTCATCAGAGCTATCTTTCTCAGACTCTTCAGTGTCAGGCTTTATATTCCCTTTGAAAGAAGCTTTCCCTGATCCGTTTCGCCTCGATTCACCGGAATGCAAAAAAGAAAGAAGTTTGATAGGCAGGGAATCCCTAACTTTGCGTGCAACAAGGTGACCATGAGGACCATGGCCATCAAATACACCACAGAAGGTCACATCTTCTGCCATGAAATCCTTCAGAAACAAATATTGCTATGATGTCAAAATTTCTAGAATTATCATACATAACAATTCACAACAAGATGAACACACATACATACTTACTTCCCATACAATCATGGCATCCTGATTAACACCCTTACGACCCTGCTGCGTAAATATGCAAGAAGACCGGCTCTTTCCATTGGAGAAAATCCTGTTTGGTAAGGATGATAACTGATGCAGGGAAACAACATGATCAGAGAATGTTCTCCTTGCTTTCTTTTGACCACAGAAACCGATTTCTAAACAAGATGGAGAGTCTGAGTCTCCATTGCTCTTACTACTACAACTGCTCTTACTGCTTGTTGAGACACAACACCCCATCTCTCTCAGTTCTTGAACCAAAATATCATCAGATGGAAACTGATGTATCAGATTCTTTCCTCCTTCATTCTAGATCTGACATGATATTCTTAGTTCTATAACAATAGTCAATTGTACACATAATCCTGAAGATTCTCTCAAGTAGAAGTATTATAGAATTTACAACTTAATGTTCCAAGCTGGTACCTATAGTACTGGCTCAAATGCTGCCGGAAGCTATATGAATGGGTTTGAAACCCAGCTGAACAGAAAAAGACAGATGAATTTAAATTTAATAGTCTTGGCATATAGTCTAAACAAAGAATCAAGTGATTGTTGCATGAAAAGAACAAAAACAGATAAGACTAAAATAATCAGTCTATATGAATATTAAAATACTAACATGTGAAACCAAGTGATAGAATATACTAAAAATATGTAGGATGATTGGTCCCTCCTCAAGAATCACATTGACAACATCAAACTCTGAGGCTCCTGACATTAATTTAATCCATAAACTATGCATTGGAAAACTAAACTTAAGTAGAAAAAGCAGAGAACACAAGAGGCTTCAATTTTCAAAAGGGTTAACAACTAAATTTCTATGCATTTTCTTTCACAGAACAGAACATAGATCTTCATAGAATAGAATATCAAAATAAAGAGCAAGGCAACACACTTGTGATAGTGTCCAAGTTTTCTCATTCCATAGCAAGGAGGAGGAAGAATATAAGGAACAAAAACCAATCTTTTTTAGACAAAAAGCAAATAATTTTGGCCTAGAATATACACAGACAAGAAAGGACACCAATTTATAAAATGTAGAAATGAGAAACAAAATACAAGAAGAAATAGCCTTATGCTTAAGTTATAAGTTATAACTGAAATGAATGGGATTGAAAATGAAATAAATCATTAGTAACAAAACTCTTGATTTTTTTTTTCTTATCCTGGTTTACCTTTACCTTAGCAGTAGTAAAAGGAAAAAAAGAAGTTTGGTAAATGCACAGTTTCTGAAAGCGAGAGAGAGAGAGAGAGAGTAAAGAAGGAAAACAAATACAAAACTGTGGTTTGCAGGTGCAGAGAAACCCTGAGAAAAACGCAAAAAGAAAGCAGATAAAGACGAAACGATGGGTTAAGATATGGTGGCGTCAACAAAGAGTAGAGCAGATCAATCAAGTAAAGTTAATTATCGTGAATTCACAAATTACTAAAAACGACAAAACTTGGAACAGTACAAAAATAACAAAGTCACCCAAGTATTTGTCTCCATAAGTCGATCAAGGAAAAAAAATCATATTTTTAAATAAATATCAGTTAAACTAACATTAACCAATTTGTTATTTTTTACTAAAAATATATATAAAAAAATGTTTATGGATGAAAAACTGATTCTGGAGTAGAAAAAACTGAAGCTTTTCTTTCCTCTTGTTTGAGAAAGTCCAAATAACTGAAGATAATGATCGCGTTTATCAAAAACTGAACAGCAATTGAATATTCTGGGGTTATTGGAAACGGTATGAGAATGCAGATCCTGCATTTGTGAAGAAGAAAGAAGGAAAAGAAATCATACCCCATTTTGAAGCGTTAGATGAAATTAAGCAGATAGTTGGAAGAGTGCAATGATCCAATGAGTGAAGAGGAAGAGAAGGTGGTTGATGAGAATGGAAGAGGAGAGAGAAGGTTGTAAATTGTAAGGGTGTGAGTGAGTGAGTGAGTGAATGTGTGAAGTTATTAATTGCAAAAGCAGAGTTCACTCCATAAACACAAAGATTGTATTTATTATATTTTATATTAATAATTTATAATTAAAATTTATAATATGTTTTTAATTTTAATAATAAATTATTTTTCTAAAAGTACTATTTTTTTTTTAAATCTATTAGTATTTGCCTTCTATTTTTTTGATAGATTTCTTTTAGACAGGGACTAATAGATAATAGATACACATAGTTATAGCGAAGAATTAAATCTGATTTAAAAGCTAAGATTTCGTTATATATATGCAACTTGACGGGTATAGAATTTTCAACAGAATATTAATTATCATGATAGAAATTAATTTATCAAAATTAAACTCAAACTAAAACAAACAAATTCCGGGTTCCTTCGCGTTTAGCTTGAAGTATTACAGTTGGTCTCTCTCTTCGTATCTTTATACATAAAAAGAATTTGACAACTTAACTATCTTACATATTATTACTATTTCACACATTAGTTATTAATACATTAGTATAAATAAATTATTTTGGTCCATCGAATTTTAAAATTAATCTTTTACTTCATAAAATTATGAAGTTTGAGTCTTATTTGTCTCTAAGTGAACCTTTTAATTTATTTTATTAACATGTCGCATGATGGATGAAATAAAGCAAGTGGATAAAAACAAAAATATGATTTTTGTGAATGATTTGAACTTTTTTTTTTGTCACCTATAGTCCTATACTCTGTTCAATCTTAGATATAAACATTACAAAACAGTAATAATGTAAATGGGGTTGACGATTGATGCGACAGGTATTTTTGTAACTTTTTGGGGTTAAAATTTGTTTCTTATTTCAACCAGAAAGAAAAAAAACTAAAATAAATCTGTACACTCACTAAAATTGTTAATAAAAAATAAAAATTTATATACAATTATTTTCATAAAAAATTTATTAAATATTTTAATATATTTAAATAAATTATCATAAATAATTTTTAATTATTTTTTATATAAAAATATCTGCCACCAAAATAA
>NC_029792.2:9181010-9182388 GCF_000816755.2 Arachis ipaensis
TTAGAATATTAATATTTTAATAATTTTAATCATTAATTTTAATTAATATATTATATATATTTTTATAATTAAAATTAACTATTAAAATTATTAAAATATTAATATTTTAGAGACATTTTAAATTGTTTCTATACTATTAAAGACGGAGCAGTGAACATTTAATGACAATCGTTGAGTGTGTGTCATGCTTGGTCACAATCCTTATCCAATTAGTGATCCATAATCCATAAATATTATTCATTTTTCTAATTCCTTATACTTATTATAAAGGGTAAAGTATCTATGATAGACGAGACAATAAATGGTGATGGATTCAGCTAATCTTTGTCAAATCCAAACCACAAATAAAATAAAATAATAATGCTAGAATATTCCAAATAATTTTAGAAACCAGTATCCATTTGCCAGAAGGTCCCAAGAAGGTAAGATAAACCAATCAATTAAGGTGAGCTTAGTCATAGTTAAGGCCGTCAATTAATTAATTAATTATAGAGCAGATATTTCTGTGCCATAAGGATTAATTCGAACTGTCCAATTATGTTGGTAGTTATCTCTTGTGCTTTAGATAATGGGTAAACAACAAGAACAACAACATGATGCATGCCATCAAAGATTGATGAGTAAACTATAATTTAATTTAAAAATGAATAAATTAAGGAATATTAAGTCATAGGCATGTTATCAAGATAGGATTAACTAGATAGAATACGGACTAATTGTTGATCAAGTGATTAATTTATTCGTTTAGTTAAACAAGTGTCGAGGGTTCAAATCTTATTTTGTGTATGTAATAATTTATTAATTAATGACTGACTTTTAAATAGAAGTATAAAACTTAGATCTCAAGGAATTCATTATTAACCTATCAAATTTAAAAATTCTGTAATTTCGCGAGCAACTAGAAAAAAATTAGATGAAGCGCTAAATATCAAAATAACATTTTAGGACTTTAACCAAGAAACCTAACATAAATGGTAGTTATTTAAGTTGTTCAATAAACGTTATGTTTCAAGTTTCATTTCAAAAAGTTTAATCCAAAAATTATATTCGGAAAAAAAAAATGGAATGTTGGTCAAATAATAATACTAAGTGGTAAGTGCATAGGCTGGGATTTAAGTTTTGTCACGAGATATCCGCTTGTGTTTACTATTTCTCTTCTCTTAATTCTTAAAATCTGTTGAACACTCAAACGTACATCGACTAAGGAGTAAGGACCACAATTTGTAACCATATGTGACAAGTGACAACCTACGCCCTGGGAAGCTGCGCAAGTGGGAATAATATATAATATAAGATAAAGTATTTATTTTGTCTATAAAATTTGTTAAAAATTTTAAAATTATTTTTAAAATTTGTTAATAAATTTTTTGAAAAATTA
>NC_029792.2:9182503-9195631 GCF_000816755.2 Arachis ipaensis
TTGATTTCGTGAATACAATGCTTGTTTGTAGGGGTGTTCAAATTCAAATCGATCCAAATTAAACCGTTCATCTAATCCAATTCAAATCGAAAATCGATTAAAACCGCATTAATTCGGATTTGATTGGATTCTATTTTTTGCAAACCGCTAGATCGGATCGGATTTTGGATCTACTTTTCATAACCGATTCAATCCAATCCAAACCGCACAATGTACTATAATATTATTATTTTATTATTATATTTACAATTATACTTATAATATGTTCAATTTGTTATACATTTTTATATTATTTATGTATTATTATTATTTAATAAATATTTTATGTTCAAAATATTATTTATTTATTTATTTTAACTAACCTATAATTTTATTTCTATTGTTATGTTATCGTTGACTTTTTAATATATTGTTGAGACTTATTATGTCATTGTTGATTATTTAAAATTTGATGTTGAGACTTGTTATATGAATTTAATTTTTTTAATTTATAAAACCACAAATCCAATTCAATCCAAACCGCTTAAAATTGGATCGGATCGGATCGGATTTTTTTTTTAAAGCATCCAATCCAAACCGTACCGCGAACACCCCTACTTGTTTGAATGTGATTTCTAACAATTTTCACCATAACTTAATAATCTAGTTAGTACACTAACGCTGCCTTAATCTAATTTTTTATTGGAATTTCTTCTCTTCTTTCTTTTTTCTCCTTCTTCTTTTTATCTCGTTGTTGAAAATAATAAATAATTTAAATTCAGGTTGTCAATTGAACCAAAATAAAATTGATTATTGTTTTAAATTCAAACAAGTAGCTAACGTGTGGTTCGATTCAAGTTAATTTTTCGTTAATAATTTATAATTCTGTAGGTGAATAATATTTTATTGTTAATGGTTTGAATTGAATATAATGTAAAAGTTCTGCATTAAAGAAAATATTTTTCTATATTTACAGTAAATTTGGGTTTAACACGAAGATATTTGGGTGTATTCTTTAAGAATTTTGAGTGTATGTGTGCTGATAAATTCTGCATATATAATTCAAAACTCTTCTTCTCCCTCCTCCTCATCTTCTGCTGCTTCTTATTCTTCGTTTTCATCATCATCATCATCATCATCATCATCATCATCATCATCATCTTTTTTTCTTATTCATCTTTTTTTTCTTGTTTTATCTTCTCAAGTTTCTTCTTGTTTTACTCTTTTAACAAGAATAAAAATAAAAAAATCAAACAAAGAAGAAAAAAAACACATAATGGTACAAAATTACTTGGAAGATGATGAACTTACATTCGTTCAACTAAAAGAAAGAAAGAAACAAAGAAAAAAGAATAAAAAAATACAGCATTAGAAAAAATATTTTTCTATATTTGTAACAAATTCGGGTGTAACACAAATATATTTGGGTGTTTTTTTAAGAATTTTCGGTGTCTGTGTGCTGATAAATTCTGCATAATTCAAAACTCTTCTTCTCTCTCCTCCTTATCTTCTTCTACTTCTTCTTCTTCTTCTTTATCATCATCATCTTCTTCTTTTTTATTCGTCTTTTTTTTCTTGTTTTATCTTCTCAAGTTTCTTTTTGTTTTATTCTTTTAACAAGAATAAAAATAATAAAAATCAAATAAAGAAGAAGAAGAAGTACATAATGGTACAAAATTACTTGGAAGAGGATGAATTTACATTCATTCAACTAAAAGAAAGAAAGAAATAAGGAAAAAAAGAAGAACAAAAAAATGCAGCATTAGAAGAAATATTTTTCTGTATTTGCAGCAAATTTAGGTGTAACACGAAGATATTTGGGTGTATTCTTTAAAAATTTTCGGTGTATGTATGCCGATAAATTCTGCATAATTTAAAACTCTTCTCTCCCTTCTCATCATCCCTCATCTTCTGCTGCATCTTCTTCTTCTTTTTCATGATCATCATCATCATCTTTTTTTTTTATTTATCTTTTTTTCTTATTTTATCTTCTCAAGTTTCTTCTTATTTTACTCTTTTAACAAGAATAAAAACAAAAAAATCAAATAAAGAAAAAGAAGAAACACATAATGGTACAAAATTACTTGGAAGATGATGAACTTACATTCGTTCAACTAAAAGAAAAAAAGAAATAAGAAAAAAAAGAAAAACAAAAAAAATGCAGCTTTAGAGGAAACATTTTTCTGTATTTGCAGCAAATTTGAATGTAACACGAAGATATTTAGATGTATTGTTTAAGAATTTTCGGTGTATGTGTGCTGATAAGTTCTGCATAATTCAAAACTCTTCTTCTCCCTCCTCCTCTTTTTTTGCTGCTGTTTCTTCTTCTTTTTCGTCATCATCATCATCTTTTTTTTATTCAAATTTTTTTCTTATTTTATCTTCTCAAGTTTCTTTTTGTTTTACTCTTTTAACAAGAATAAAAACAAAAAAAAATCAAACAAAGAAGAAGAAGAAATACATAATGGTACAAAATTACTTGGAAGAGGATGAATTTACATTCGTTTAACTAAATGAAAGAAAGAAATAAGGAAAAAAAGAACAAAAAAATTGCAGCATTAGACGAAATATTTTTCTGTATTTGCAGCAAATTTGGGTGTAACGCGAAGATATTTGGATGTATTGTTTCAGATTTTTGGTATATGTGTGCTGATAAGTTCTGTATAATTCAAAATTCTTCATCTTCCTCCTCTTCATCTTCTGCTGCTGCTTCTTCTTCTTCATTTTCGTATTTCAATTCTCAATTTTTTTTAGAGAAAAAAATCAAATAAAGAAAAAGAAACATATAATGTTGCAAAATTAATAAAAAGAGAAGGAGGAAAAAAAATGCAGCAACAACAGTAGTAATAAAAAAGAAGTAATAAAAAAGAAGATAAACGCAAAGAAGAAGGAGAAGAAGAAAGAAAAGGAGGAGGATAAACGTGATGCACACTATGAAAACTGTTGAATAATGCGCGTGTTAACACGCTCGTATAGGTGAGCATCTTTTTTATTGAATTTGGCCCAACTTGTATGACTTATAAACCAAAATGACTTATATATATATAACGCTTCTGTTTTTTTTTTTTCTAATATTATCGTTTTAATATATACGAAAATCTTCTAATAAATTACGCCGATTAAAGTTCACTTAATTGTTATAAATAAAAAAAATTTAACTAACATATATTTTTAAAACACATAATAAATTTACAATTAGTAAAATATTTTAAATTTTTTAGAGAAAAAGATAAATTGATCTCTGATTTTTTGATTTGTGGACATTTAAGTCCTTAAGAATTTAAAAATACATTTAAGTTCCGGACCTCTTCAAAATCTAGACATATCAATATCTAAGTCTAATTTATCCAATTTCAAAAATTTTGTCACATGTGTATCCGTATCAACCAGGTCAGTACAACAGGAGTTACATTTGATTTTTCTTTTGAATCTGACAGACCCAAATGAATATAAAGAATCAATATGTCTAGATTTAAAACGACAGAAACTTAAATATATTTTTAAATTCTCAAAAATTTAAATATCTACAGATCAAACGTGTCAAGAATTTATTTATCTTTTTTTCTTATTTAATAAATATAAAACAAATACATTTAAAAATTTAAATTTTTTATAATAATTAATAATAATAATAATGATTTAATTAAATTTATATTCTTAGAACACATAATAGATAAACTTCATTTTTCATTTTTTCTTTTCATTTTTTTCCTCTATCTTTAAATATTTTTTCTGATGATGAGTAGTGGCCCCAAAAGAGGGGAAGAAAACATGGGCTTCCACTTTCCATAAGGATCATTGTGTAGCTACTTGTTTGTTTTTTTCTTTTTAAGTACAAGCAGATTGTGACACCAAGGTTCATGTTTGCTAAGTCATACTTATGATGATGTTAAGATAGACAAAGAAAGCAGAAGATATAGCATTGAATTTAATTAATTCGTTTTTCTTCCCAGAAATTTTTATATGTATGTATACAAATTCTTTGACTCTAATAATATTGGTATAATTTTTTAACTGTCACTAACTAGTAATTTTTTATCCATTTCTATAATTTTACTAAATTTACAGTTACATTTTTTATATTTTAAAAACTTTTAATAGATATTATTTTTATTTTATAATTAAATTTTTATTATAAAAAAATATTAAAATTAATAAAATATTTTTTTATAAATTAAAAAACACTCAAAATTAAGTACTTAATTAAACTTTTAGCCACGAATTTTTTCTTCTTATGGAAATTTTTATTTCATGATTACTTCAAGCTGCATAGCTTGAAGAGATATAAAATGGTAGCTTAGCTATAACACTGAAATTAGTGAATAATTCCATGGGTTTCCTTTAATTAGATTTTGAATATTTAACCCTCCGGTAATATACATTTTGAATTTATGAAATATTGACCTAAAGATAACCTAGAATACTAATTCACTTGGTTCCTGTTAGTTGATAAGATTCTTTTTATTACTGCTATTAAAGATTGAAGATGAGCCAATAATATCTGAGATAGAGAGACTCGAAACTCGAATCCGCCATCTCTAAGTAAATATGAAGAAACTATGTCGTTTGAATTATAACTGGTTGAAAATATCTGAATTACCATTACTATTTCAACTAATTTACTTTTGTATAATTTAAATATCTAATGGATCATTAATGCTAAAAGTAAATTGAGAATCTAGTTGAGGGTTCATTTATATAAAACAGCTTCATCTAAAGTGGACAAAAATCACGGATATCCAACTGCTTTTTTCACTATGGATTTTCGCTTTATTATTTTTCCGTTAATAAATATCCAGCTGTACCAAAGTTCATGAATTCTTCTTTTTAAAATTATTGCTATATATTTTGCTACACTGTTATTTTCATTGCTAGGTTGGATAGCTAGTATCCTTAGTCTTTTTTTCTCATTACTACTTTCTCTTAATTATGCTCTTTGATTTATATATCTTTACAACAAATTGTCTAAAATATAGGCCTTTTATTCACTTTACTATCTTGCTTTCCAGGTACATATATCATAGTTCATAGTGCTACTTTGTGCCATATCTACTCAAATTATGCTCTTTTGAATGAGTATTTGCCATGATTATTGATTATGTGCATATCCAATTCAATGACATGCACAAACAAATATTTATTAATATGCTAAAAAGATAAAAGGTGAACTTGAGTTTCAATCAACATACAGCAACACCGACCTTGTGCATTGTCTTAGCCACAATGCAGGAAGAATGCAATGCAACTTTGATTTAAAAAGAAATTAAAGGTTGGCTAAGTTAATATAATAATAAATTTTCTTTGTCATTTCATGGTATGCTATTATTCGTTTGTATTTTTTTTCTTTGTATAACACTATTGGGCTACTATGGAGAGCTCTCGACTATTGGAAAAATTTCGGAAATGAAAAGACACCACATCTAACTCAAAACTTTAAGATAGTAAGTTAATAGATTTCTCATTTTATAAACTCTTCACTCTTTCTTACTTTCTTCAACGTGGGATTAATTTCATATACTACTTCTCACACTTGCAACATTAACAATCTCCTCCTTAAGTGTGAGTCTCCACATAAAGCATCAACTCTCCTCTAATTCTTCCACCACATATGAGTATTCGTCTATCACACCGTCGCACCACACCACAGGACACACTATCCGGACCACCTTTGCCGGAAAGACTTTTGATGTTTCACCTTGAAGACTCTTTAAACAAGACCGATTAACCGTCGGCTCTGATACCAGTATGAAAGAGCCCAGCAGCGGAAGCAACCCAAATATCCAACACAAGAATAATATGAAAGCACTCACAACATAATATGGTTGCAACTATGAACAAGCAAATATAGCAAGTAAAGCAATAACAAGAATATACCGAGATTTTAACGTGGAAAACCCCCTCAATGTGTGAGGTAAAAACCACGAGTCGTCCACACCAATGAAATAGCTCCACTATAATCAATTGAGGTATAAGAGTCTCAAACAAAGCACAAATCATGCATATAACCATCCAAAACATCAAAGTATCAAAGCTTACAAATGAGAAGCAAAAGAAGATGAAAAATACCCAAAAATAGAGCTGTTGTTCGAAGCCTATTTCTCTATCTGCAACCCACTAATCAAAATTTTCACCGTCTATAATGAAGAACAAGATGAGAAAAATCTTCAGTCCAAATTTTACGTCGATCCAACGGTGAACGAATGAGAAACTGCTATTTGAAATTTACTATTTTGCATAAAAACGAAAATTCTGTTTTTCCTCTTCTTTCTCACTTTAATGACTACACACACTCTCTCTCAAAATGACTCCAAAATCTGATTAGGGTTGTGACGCACTGGGTGAGAAGAGACACCCAAAAAAAATTGGACTTGAGCCTCATAAAGGAGAGAAAAAAAACCCAACAAAAGTGAACGAATGGAAAACTGTTATTTGAAATTTACTATTTTGCATAAAAACGAAAATTATGTTTTTCCTCTTCTTTCTCACTTTGATGACTACACACACTCTCTCAAAATGACTCCAAAATCTTATTAGGGTTGTGACACAATGGGTGAGAAGAGACACCCAAAAAAATTAGACTTAGACTTCATAAAAGAAAGAAAAAAAACACAACAAATCTTCCTTTTTCGACTAGGTGGAGCCGTGGAGGCCATCACCCCAAAAAGCCTTTTTCATCCACAATAATTATTTACATGCTTCTTGAAATCTCTGAAGTTGTCTTACAGTAACAAGCTATTGAATTTTTCTTCTTATAAATTCCTCACTTTTTTTTTTTACTTTCTTCAATATGTAATTAATTTTATACACTACTTCTCGCATTTGCAAAATTAACAAACACATGAATTTTTTTAAAAAAAATATAGAAATAGATTAACAATAAATGACAAAATTTTTAAAAAGAAACATAAGTAAAAAAATACACAAATTTTTTATCTTAAGCACGTAAATTTTTAAAAGAAAACACAAAAATTTGTGGATGAAGTTCATAATTCAGCTACACATTTATGTTAGTGATTTTTATTTAAGTAAATTAGTTGCTAGACTAAATTAAATTTAGTTATTAAAATAATTTATTCACGCAGCAAAGACAATTAAAAAAAATAAATTCTAATTCTTGAAATTAATTCTATCTATTTCTAGATTTTTCCAAACTTTAATACTCCAAGATTGTTGAAGTTTCATGTTAAAAATTTTAATCGTTCATCTCTTTTTGCATGATCTAATGGTAGTTTCCAATTCTTAGTAAAACTTATTGTCTCTGCACATAATTAACAATCAACTTTTCTGAATCTTATTTCCTAAACTAACATCAATCCCTAATAGATCGCAAAGAGCTCCAAGCTTAAACACTAACAATCTCTAATCCAGTTTCTATAACCATTCCCTAAGGCACAACCAAATCCTGCTCTGTTGTCACAATCAAAAACACTTTCCATGACAATTGAATTTAGCATATCCAATTTTCCTTGGAATAAAAGCTCCTAGCCAAGATAAAAGTCTTGTCCCGGAATGGAATTCCTCTACTAACAGACGTGCACGGAAAGCAACCTTAGCTATAAAGGATGTCTCTTGAGCAAAAATCTTCTTATTTCTTTCTAAACTTCTCCATAAACCTAAAAAAAAAAAAATATATTATGTACCATGCATATTATTTTTAAAAAATTAGTTCTAATATTTATATTTGACTTCTCTTCTCATTTTATACTTGACCTATTTTTGGATGGAGCTCTATCTACAAAAGTAACAGTGTCAACCAGATGAATAAAGACCAATCACAATCTCTAAGACAATGCAAAATTGTTCCTACCTTAATCTAGTAATGCTTTAAACTTGGTTCGGATCATATATATAGGCTTCATTTACTAACTGGACAAGTGAGTTAATTACTCGACCAACTTAAGTTAATTTTTGAACATCTTTTTTATTGAATTTTTTTGTGGTCTACAACTAGGGATGATAACGAGTCAGGATAGAGGCAGAAAATACCTTTTTGGTCTCCGTCTCCGCCCATAAATTTACTCTCCGTTCCTATCCCAATTCCCGCCATTGAAAAATATTTTCTCCCTTTTTCATTTCCTGCAGATTCTTATTTCTCGCGGGTCCCATTTTCCATTTTCCTATATTGATCATTTATATGAAAGTTATAAAGATTAACGAAATCGGAACAAAATCTCTACTCAAGTCTTCACGTCTATCTCGAAAGAGTTTTGGTCCATCCTCATTTTTGCAAAAAAAAAATTCTCCATCTTTAAATTCCTGTTTGAGACAATGCCCGAGAAAATCCTCCAAAAAGTTTTGCCATCCCTATCTACAACACACACTATTCACTTCCTAAATTTAACCTGAACTCGACCCCTGTGCCGCTCTCTAGGAGGCCAACAATTCCTCTATGCCATTGCCTCATCTGCTTTTTTTTAACGGCTTACTTGTAGAAATCATTTGTTTATTGGGCCTTTATCTTCTTGCCCGTAGTTTCTAGACAAAAATGTAGAAAACAAAAGAGCTTCATCCAAGAAAAATATGCTCTTATGAAGGACCCAAACATTGGAATTTAATTTCCATTGAACATTGACCCTTGGAGAAAAAATAAAAAGACTCGAGAAACAAGAGAGATTGTTTCCCTAAATTTGTCCAATATCTGTGTTCTAGTTGATATAATCTATGAAGATTATTCATGATAGATCTACTTAAAAGTCCATATTAAAATGGATATATATCAACTAACTAAATTCGACAAATATTAATGCAATATATAATAATTAATATTAACTAAAAAAAATAATTATCTAACATTACTCATATATAAAATCAACGGTACATAATTAAATGAGTTGAAAGAATATGCAAAAAATTCTCATTAAAATATAAAAAAATAGGAGCAAATTGACCAAAACATAAATTCAGAATTGGTGTAACTACTAACTACTAATGAAGAGTGTTAACGGTCAATAAATTTTGTAATTTATATTTATTAATTAGTTATTATTAATAATTTTAATGGTATAAAATTTTATTCAAAAATGTGATATTACTTTTTCAATAAAATTGCAGGCGCTAAACTTTTTCACTACTAATAGACATTAGTGTCCAAAAAAATGACATACTAATGAGAATTGTTGTTGTAGTTGAGCTCTCTCTTGTGCATAGTGAGTGAGAATTGAGAAGTGAGGACACGTGACAATGAGTGTATCTAAAGCTTACAAATCATTGGTTATTTTCTCATCCAAATACCAACACCAAAGATAAGACGATAAGCCCACGTGGCAACAACACTCACTTCTTCTCTCTCACCCCACACATCAACACAACAAAACCAAACTCCTCCTTCTTCTTCTTCCCCAAACAACCAACCAACCATGGCTTCCCCAACTCTCATAACACCAACATCCACACCCAAATCGTCACTCCCACTAACAACCAACACTACAGTCAAACCCAAACCCTCCTCCACCAACAGCACATCACGCCGTGAACTCTTCTTCTCCATCACGGCGGTGTCATCGTCATTGCTGGCCGCCGTCCCTATTATGGTGGCACCAAGCGCGCTGGCTGCAGAGGACGAAGAGTACGTGAAGGAGACAGAGGAAGTGATAAACAAGGTGAGGACAACAATAACAATGGACAAGAATGACCCTAACGTGGCAGCAGCAGTTGCAGAACTGAGGGACACTTCAAACTCATGGGTTGCAAAATACAGAAGAGAGAAAGCGCTTCTTGGAAGAGCTTCCTTCAGGGATATGTACTCTGCTCTCAATGCCGTTTCCGGTCACTACATCAGTTTCGGACCCACTGCCCCCATTCCCGCCAAGCGTCGGGCCAGGATCTTGGAGGAAGTTGACACTGCTGAGAAGGCACTTAAGAGAGGAAGATGAACAGTAACACTTTTTTCCTTTTTCTTCAAATCTCTAATTACAGTAAGAGCTTCAGAGAAACAAAAATATGTGAGTTCTGACCACTGTCTTCATATTGGTTATTTTGCATAATTTAATTATATATGTTATACAAGAAACTTAGGAAAGTAAATAAATGAAGGTCTGCAAGTTTGCATGGGATGTTATACATTTAGTGAGTTAATTAAATTAATTTATCAATGTTATTGCTCGCATCTCGTATTGATTAACACAAGATGTGAGACTTAAAGAAGATCCAAACGTAGTCTTAAGTTAGTTAGAAGCTTGCTGACTTGGCAGCTTTCTGTTTTTCTGTTATTACGGTTAGTAGTTAGGAATTAGCACCCCTAGCCTACTCTATATATTAGATTTATTTATCATTCTATTCCTTTGAGATTCACCGTTCTGCAATCTATACGGTGAACATCAGATTCTCTTCTTGCTTCTTCTAAATTCTTGACTTGCTGGACACGATTTCACACAAGAATGATAAACTTACCTATGATTTTTAATTTTCCTTTTTAATGTATATGTAAAAAAAGCTTATCTATAATGAAATAGTGATGCCGCTTTTGATTCAAAACTAATGCGGATATAAGAATGTGCATAAGAATGAGGTATCACTTCAGTAGTATTATATTCTCTGACAAATAAAACATATTGCCCGTATTTTACATCTTTAATTTCCGCTTGATTAGCTAGTCATATTAATTAAACTCGGCAATTCAAACAATGTTCAGGTACAACATTGCAATACAAAGCTTGCTTCTCTTTTATTAGGCCTTTTTTTGTCTTTTGGATTCGTTTATTATACATTACTAAAATAATTGAGTTAGGGCTAGTTTGGATACACAATTTAATTAAGATCTTTATTAAAAGAAGCTTAACTTATAAGAATTTATATTAATTTCCTATTATTTATTTATTTATTTATCATACAACTCACATACTCTTAACACATTCTGTTCTTGTTGAGATTGGACGGTGTATAACTCGTCCGCCGGTGAATACTTGTAAACTCTCCGTCAAGATGAGGTATACGTTGGCAATGAGAGAACAATGGGGTGGGTACCTGCAAAAGACACTCCGACGCTCAAGTCAGTAAGTGTTTAAGAGGTATAAGAATAATTCTATGAATACAGAATGTAAGACATGAAATAGAAGTTATCATGATATAGAACTTATCATGTTGCTCCTGAGATTAGATATAGAAGGTTCCTTTTATAGGCATAGAATTGATGAATGATATTCATGTTATGACCGTTTGGTCATTAAAATTGAAATGATGGTCATTAAGTTGGTAATGAAGGTGTCGGTTACAAGAAAAGAATAAATGATAATTAACGCTGAATTATAACTCATAATGCACAATAAAGACCGAGTTATAAGGTGACGGATCACATTCTATTTAAGAGTTCTTAATCTATTGTATCTATTGAGATTCCGAAGATATGGTTTATGACACTTACATATTTGCCACCAATATGAGAGTCTCACCATTTTTTTTTTTTTTGGTCAAAGAGTCTCACCATTTTAATTCTCTTATTTTTCCGTCGACTCTTTTTTTATTGGGTAAGTTATCGGGGCCTAAGCCCAAAGAAAACAGACACACACAAAAAAGGCCAATGCTACACGGAGAGGAGGGTTTTTGTCAGACTGTATTATTAATTTAAGTAGTTGACCCTGACCAAAAAACAAAAAGTAGTTGACAACCTGTTGGGTTGACCTAGCTGATGAAAAAAAAAATGGAAACAAAAACTTTTTTTGGACCTAAAAAATTTTTTACACTAACTTTTCTCAATATACATTATTGACTTGCTAGTTGCTACTTATAGGTCACGGCTGGGGGCAGGTTAAACCCAATAGATGCATGGATATTTTTGAACACTTGAATTCAGACCTAATAGCTTCACCATTAACTCCCCATAAATGCAGGATAAAAATACAAAATCAATTTAAATTGATGGAATACCAATTCACTCATTTGTTTAAATAACTATTGATGATTCAAATTCTATTGTGTATATGTGTCAACTTATTGACTAAAGATAGATCCTTAATTAAAATTTCGATTCGTAATGAATTAGTTCTTATTTTATTGAATTGAGAAATATTGTAAAAAAAACAAATACAATAAAAAAGGACAGAGGAGGGGGGAAGAGAAAAAAAAAACCAGGAAATTAATGCAGCTTAAGGTAAGTCAGGGTTGTGTTAGGTACAGCCGTATAGGGCTGTGACCGCAATCCATGGCACATTGTATTATTCTTAAGACTTTAGTCATTAGATACTGAGCCCATGGTCATTATATATGTTCTCATCAGTCAAAACATGTTACAATACATTGTTAGGCATAGCATTATTATTCAATAATCCTATGGTTACAGCCCCTACCCGCACAACCAAACCAAAAATAAAAAAAATAAAGTATTATAGTAACTCATTTAAAAAGATACAATTAGTATAATGTTTTCTCCTTATTTTCCACAAGGAAGTTCTGAAGAAGAGGAACTATATATATTATTGTCCTTCTCTAAGACTCAAGGATGTCATAAAGCCTATAATTAGAAGTTACGAATCAAATACAGTGTCTTTTGACGCACATTTTTTAACTATTACTCCAACCATGCATCGTAGTCAACTCTGATTGCTACATGGCTACATCGTTCTAATTCTAGCTTCCGGTAATTCCAAAAGGAAAATTAAAAAAGTGACTAACCTACTAATTAATGAGAACTTTTGCCATGATCATCGCTGATTACAGTTTTGGAGAACCACACATTGTTTAATTTGGAGTCTCAACTCTAAAACTAACACGGTAATATTACCATTTTGTAAAGTTAGAAAGTTATCCAAACTTTTTTTTAGCCAATGTGAAACTAGCTATTATATATATATAGTTTGGATTTAGAAATTCTTCTAGTATAAAGATGTTTAAAGTAATCTTTTGTTTGATTTTGACTCTTCTGATGTTTGTGGAAAATGAACAAAGATAATTAGACAAGATACAAAGAAAGCGGTTGTCTGAAGAGAAATAAAGCTAATAATATTTTTCTGATTTTTTATTTGGTTATTTATTCAACGGGATTGAGATGAGTCATTTTCTCCAAACTTGATCGGTGCGTGTAGGCATTAACAAATTCTAAGATTATAAAACCATGAACCACCAAATTACCGCCGAAGAACATGGACAAGAAAGACCAAATTCTAGAGGATACATATAGAAAATAAATAAACAATTCTGTTATTAATTGTACGTATA
>NC_029792.2:9195643-9196001 GCF_000816755.2 Arachis ipaensis
ATTATAAAATATTTGATGTATAAACAGTAGTATTATTATTGATACATAAATGCACTAATATTTCTTGGGTAGCCTGATCCAAATGATATCCAATTCCATAGTTACTACTATTTCCAAGCATAGTCCAACACCACAAGCAGGTGGAAATTTAGTATGACTATTACGATAGATACTAAAATGATGATTGAATTTATCTACTAACGTAATTGCAGCCTCGTCAGCAATTCATATATCCTATCTTCAACCTATAAATATAAGTATATATCTATACGACTATATTTATGTGAATCAATGAACGGAAGAACTTTAATTAGTAGATCTCGTAGTCAACGAACAAAATTAATTTTAAGAAAATATA
>NC_029792.2:9196638-9197898 GCF_000816755.2 Arachis ipaensis
GTCAAACGTCAAACACTTGTATATATATATATATATATACTTGCACTCTTCAGAAAATTAGCTAGTGAGAAAAATACATAATTAATCTTAATTAACTAGTATTAATATTTTAATTTGCACACTAATTAAGGTTGGTGTATGTGGGACGTGGGAAGAAGAACTATATATAGCATCACGTTTCTGACATTGAGTCCCTTAATTATAAATTCTAGTCATATCCATGTCCCTCATATTATATTACCAAACAATAATATCTAAAGTGGATCTAACTAAAAGTGAAGCATCACCAAATTAATTAATGGGACGGCATATATAATTATCTCCAATCAAATCCTCAACCTCTAGATACATACATAAAAGACCATAATCCCTTTGATTGAGTCCAATCAAATAGAGACACTATGCATTAATTAAAACACCGTTGCTTAACATATATTTATTAAAAGTAAAAAAAAAAAAAAAAAAAAAAACACTTCTACTACCTGCAGCATTCTAAAACAAGAGTAGTAGATATATGTGTATTGCCTTTACTTTTGAAGTTTTCATTAGATAATTAAATAATAATTGTTTAATTGGATATGCCATTTGCTTCGGCCCCTAGCTCATTGGGTGAAAGTTTAAGTTCTGGCACCTAATTAGGGACTCCATCTATAAGTCTAGCAATTAGAATTATATATTATTTTTTTCTGGTAGGTCCAATTATTTAGATAGTAATTTGATTACAAAGCAATAATTACACATATATAGTTGCCTTAGAGCACTACTTGCTGATAAACTTCACATCATATTCTTAAAAAGTGGGATGATTATTATTATTCGACCACTTTCTAGCTCTTGTTCCCTAAAATAGTAACATCGTGTAATCTAATTATTATATATTACATAATATATATATTTCTTAACTTCTTAAATCTTACTTGCTAATTAGTAATTAGCCATGGTAATAATTGATGACACTCAATTTTTAGTGCTTGACTTTCAAACTCTTAACAAGTTCTCAATGGTTATCTGATTCAACATTTCATATGGCAAGTGGTAATTTCTTAAATAAATCGGATTGGATGCAACATGACAGATGGTGCTTTATGTAAATTGCAATATATATCCATTTCATCCTCATTATTATGAGTTAGTAGTCAAATTAATTTTTAAAAAATAAAATATTTTTTAAATTTATTTCAAAAAAAATTTATCAATTAAATTAATTTTTTAAAAATTATAAATTAATTATATTTATCCTTTAATTACTTTCCTTATAAT
>NC_029792.2:9199356-9206210 GCF_000816755.2 Arachis ipaensis
ACATCCAATTAGACATATCAAGTATTATATATGTTATCAATTAATATTTTACAACATCAATCTTTAAAGAAAATTGTTAATAAAGTAACTGAAGGACAAATATGATTAAATTATAATTTTTGAAGAACCAATTTGATTAAAAAAAATTTCAAAAACAAAATTTAAAAAATATTTTATTTTTTAAAAATTATTAACCCTCCCAACCCTCCCTCCTATTCTTCATTGGTTATGACGAGTAACATCATATGTACAGTCCATAGCCAAATAAGCTATGGGTGTGACCTTGGTTATGAAAAGTGCTGGTTGACTTTCTTCCCCTTTGACCAATAGGAGATTTGCACGTTAATTAAAAAAAAATTTCAAAAACAAAATTTAAAAAATATTTTATTTTTTAAAAATTAATTTAACTATTAACCCTCCCTCCTATTCTTCATTGGTTATGACGAGTAACATCATATGTACAGTCCATAGCCAAATAAGCTATGGGTGTGACCTTGGTTATGAAAAGTGCTGGTTGACTTTCTTCCCCTTTGACCAATAGGATTGATCAAAGATTTGCACGTGTAACCTAATGGTACGGTGCCTCACTTCCATAATTAAATTGTTGCAAGGAAATTAAATGTAAGTAGTTTATTCATAGAGTGCTATTCATTGGATTTAAACTTTGGTGGATTCTATGGTGTCTTTTATTGTGGTGTTTAAATTATCTAACTTATTTTTATAAGTAAAAAATAAAATATATAAAATAAAATTAAAATATTTAAAAGTTTATTAAATATTATTTTTTTATCTTTTTTAGTAAGTTAGGCATCATGATTTAGGCACCATAGCATTCACCATAAATGAATTGCACTTTGAAGTCAAGCTAAATGGTAGATAGGTTTTCTAGGTTCAAATTGTATTTCTCCCTCAGAACCTGCATACTAGTGCCTAGATGAGAAGCACAACTGATCATATCCAGCGAGCACCCCAGCTCCTGCGACGATTAGTTATTTATTTTAATAAATAAATAATAAATTTTTTTTATAGATTATTCTAAATTCAAAAACTCTCATTCAGTTATTTCACATCAAATTTCAAATTTTAAATTTCAAATCTTCAAATTTTAAATTTCAAATTTTTAAAAAATTTAATTAATTATTTCAAAAAAATAATCATCCAAAATTCTAATTTACCAAAATATTTCACTCCAATACCCTCTTTTTTTTTAACCGGCGGCCACCCCACCTTTATCAATAATCATCCCACTTCACCTTTGCTGCTTGACTTGTCACACGCCACTCACCCTTAATAAAAATAACCATCCACTTAAGAATAAAAATAGTCATTTACATACTTAATGAATTGAACATCTAGAATATTTTAATTGTATATAACTAAACCCAATCCAGTCAAAATAATCATCTACATAAAAATTAAAATAATCATCCGCATACCTACTAAAATGGTCATCATAAATTGACCATTAAATACATTAAAATATCTCATTTACATAAAAAATAAACATCTACATGCATCTCGTCGCCAATAATATTGCAGCGGCAACAATGGCGCTCCTTCTTCTCATCACCACCATTTCCTCATCATCACAAGACCCACGTTATAATCAGATACCACTTGGCTCAGCTCTTTACCCAACTACTCAGCCCACTGCATGGCTTTCCCCTTCTGGCATCTTTGTATTTGGCTTTTACCAGTAGCAGCAGGCCAATGATAATGGCGGAAGGTGCAGCAGCAACATTACCACATGCATCTCGTCGTCGCCATCATGCCTGTCGTCGTTTCGTGCCGACGATGCATCCAGCTGAAGGTGCAGAAAATTCTACTGTCGGACATTGTTCAGCCATGTCGAAGCTGGTCCTCCATCGCCGTCGATAGAGAGAGTTAGCATCTCGGTGCCATCGCCATCCTCGGACTTGGCGTCTCCATCCTCACTAAAATCCTTCCATTTGCTGCGGCGTTTTCAGGCTTTGGTGACCCGATCCCGTGGCTCGTCTGCCTCGCCTTCTTCTTCACCAAGGGATTCATCAAGCTCGGCCTCGCGAACCGCGTCGCGTACCAGTTCATCTCACTCTTCGGAAGCTCCTCGCTGGGGTTAGGGTACAACTTGGTCTTCAGCGAAGCGCTTCTCGCGCCGGCGATTCTATCGGTTTCAGCTAGGGATGGCAAAAAGGGTTGAACCTGTCGGGTTAACCCGCTAAAAAAGGCGGGTCGGATTAGAATTTGGAGCCCAATAATCCGCCAAATTCGCACCTCCGAATTGCGCGGGTTTTGGCGGAGCGGGTGGGCCAGTCCACCGAGTCGAAGATTTTTATTTTTTATTTTTTTATTAAATAAAAGAGTGATTACTATTATAAAATTAATAATTATAAAATTTTCAAACACCTTTTTTTTATTTTTTGTTTTTCATTTGTATTTGATTTTTTAATTATTATTTTTGGTTAATTTTAATGAATTTTATTTTTCAAAAAAAAAAAGAGTCAAGCGGACTAGCCCGCTGACCCACCAATCCGCCATAAAGAGGGGCGGGCTAGAATTTTGAGTCCATCTTAATTGGCGGGGCGGGCTGACCTGCCCCATTTATGGTACAGACCTAGAGACGTTAAAAATATATGAGTGCTTGATGTGGGAAAAGCTTTTCCCACGAATGAATTATTTATTTTTGTTATGAGTCCTAATTATTAGCTATTCTCCATTACGGGGTGGGGCGGGACGGGTTGGGACAGGCCGACCCGCTTTACCACCCCTAAGTTCAATGACATCGATGAGAGAGGATGGAGAAGGAGAGAGAGAGGAAGAAGGAGACCGATATTTAAATATATTTTTTTTTCACTATAAAAAGAAGCTCTTGATAAAAGTTTCCTGTGCTGAAAAGAAGTGTGGATAAATGACGATTGATGGGGGGATGGTGATGACGCTGACAATTAAGACTAACGGTTGCGAAATCCCAAATGGGATGTTTGTGTTCGTTTGACTCCTTTGACCAGACGGGTGCAAACAAAAATAACAGCTATAATAGAAAATTTGATAAGAATTTTACTAGAAAGATAATAAAAAATTTTGATAATGTGTACAATGAGTTAGTTATTTAGTTTAACAGAGATAAATAATAAATTTTTTTATAAATTATTCTAAATTCAAAAATTTTTATTTAGTTATTTTACATCAAATTTTAATTTTTTAATTTTAAATTTTAAATTTTAAAAAATCTAATTAATTATTTTAAAAAAAATAACCATCCCAAAATCCTAATTTTCCAAAATATTTCACTCTAATACCCTCTTCTTTTTCAACCGGCGCCCACTCCTACCTTCCTCAATAATCATTCCACTTCACATTTGCTACTTGACTTGTCAAGCCACTTACCCTTAGTAAAAATAATCATCCACTTAAGAATAAAAATAATTATTCACATAGCTAATGAATTGAACATACAACATATTTTAATTGTATATAACTAAACCCAATCCAGTCAAAATAATCATCTACATAAAAATTAAAATAGCCATCCGCATACCTATTAAAATGACCATCCTAAATTGACCATTAAATACATTAAAATATCTCATTTACATTAAGAATAAACATCTCATTTATTACATGAAAAATAAACATCTACATATCTCGTTGCCAACAATGTTGCAGCGGCAACAATGGCGCTCCTTCTTCTCATCACCACCATATCCTCATCATCGCAAGACCCACGTCATAATCAGATACCACTTGACTCAGCTCTTTATCCAACTACTCAGCCCACTGCATGGCTTTCCCCTTCTGGCCTCTTTGCATTTGGCTTCTGCCAGCAGCAGGCCAATGATAATGGCAGAAGGTGCAGCAGCAACATTACCACATGCATCTCGTCGCCGCCATCATGCCTGTCGTCGTTTCATACCGATGATGCGTCTGGCTGAAGGTGCAGAAAATTCTGCTGCCGGACGTTGTTCAGCCACGTCGAAGCTGGTCCTCCATCGCCGGCAATAGAGAGAGTTAGCATCTCGGTCCCGTCGCCATCCTCAGACTCGGCGTCTCCATCCTCACTAAAATCCTTCCATTTGCTGCGGTATTTTCAGGCTTTGGCGACCCGATCCTATGGCTCGTCTGCCTCGCCTTCTTCTTCGCCAAGGGTTCATCAAGCCCGGCTTCGGGAACCGCATCGCGTACGAGTTCGTCTCACTCTTCGGAAGCTCCTCACTTGGGTTAGGGTACAGTTTGGTCTTCAGCGAAGCGCTTCTCGTGCTAACGATTCTGTCAGTTTCAGCGGCACCGATGAGAGAGAATGGAGAGGAAGAGAGGGAGAGGGAGAGAGAGACCAATTAGAGGTGTTCGTAACTTGTTGAAATTTTTATTTGCTTTGTATTTAAAATTATTTTGTATTTTGTAATTAATTAATTTAATTATCATTTAATATTAATTTCAAAAATATTCTCATTATATACATTATACACTAATTACACTCATACTTTCTATTGTTGAAATTTTTATTTGCTTTGTATTTAAAATTAAAAATAATTTTGTAATTAATTAATTTAATTATCATTTAATATTAATTTCAAAAATATTCTCATTATATACATTATACACTAATTACATTAGTTCCTCATACTTTCTCAAACTGTAAAGACTACTACACTAGTGTATGTGTATGTAACAATAAGTCAATAACAAATAATAAAAATAAATTCATATGGTTTCCTACACCATGATGAAATTAAAGTCTAAATTGTAGACAAATATGTAGTGGCCAAGAAGAGGAATAGTATATATATTAGTGGTGGCAAATAATGATGATCAACAACATTATTCTTTAATAAAATATTAACACTCCTCGGTCATTCCTTACTACTCTATGATTGAATTTGTCGGTGTTTTGAACCCATTATATAGTGGCCAAAGTAAGCTACCCTTTTCTTTTCTTTTCTTTCCCCCCTACACCAACTAGCTAGTACTTCCATTATTTATTTGGCACCACTAACAATATGATTATATTGTGTTATTAGCGAAATTTATAGAACAAAATTCATACGCTATCCGTATTAGGTGTCAGAAATAATCCAAGGTATAAAGATTGTAAGCAATAAAGCAGAGATTGGAAAACATAGAAAGCTTGTAGAATACTAGTAATGATTGATTAATCTGAATGAATATGTAAATACAATAGAAATTAAATATGCTTAGCTATATATACATGAGTATACTATAACTAACAGAAACAGTTACACATCAGTTACTAAGTTAGAGCAGAATTATTTTGGTTAGATATATAATCAATGAAAATAATTAATTTCATAATAATTTGTTAGATATAATTTTTTCTTCTGTCACTGCAAGGTTAATTATTTTGGTCAACATACTTTTTTTTCTCTTGGAATTTGACGCACATGTTTTATAAGATAGAATGACATATCAGTGTCATAAATGATAAATCTCATTTTTTCAATGTGTGCCAGAGAAACCAAATAATTGAAGAGACTGTCAGAGATAGGTTTATTAGTTTTTTTTTTCTTTCCACAGTATCTCTTAAAATAGGTTAAAGATTAAATCCTTATAAATTAAAATTTTATTTAAAAATTTATTATTAATCAATAAATTATTATATGTATAAAATAAAATTTAAATCTCTTAATATTTATTTAAAATGTTAATAAATTAGTGAGTTAATTATTAGATCAATTCAAAATGATTAGATAAACTTATTGTTATTGGTTACCGCCAACAGTGAGTTAATGAAAATGAAATTGATGGATCCATGGGAGTCAAGTCAACCACACACGGATTTAGATTGAATGTTGTATCTTGATTGGTCATGCGTATATTGATATATATGTACATAACATTAATATCCACGTCAATTTCTACTAACTAATAACCAATTAAGGATATGATTATTGAGCTTGTTAATTTTTTAAGCTAAAGTTCAACCCGAACTAATTCTAGCAATTCAATGTTTTTTTTTTAGGAATGATAGAGAGTCAGCAACTTTTGTAATTTGTAGCCATCAAATAGTCATTAATAATAGTTTTAATGGTGTAAGATTGGTGTAAAATTTTATCGAATGACTCACTTTTTTTTGCTAGTTATATGGTAGCTAGAATTTAACAAAATTGCTAGCCCCTAGACTTTTTCTTATTGAAGTAATACCTGAATCATATATATTATATGTAAGAACTTAATCAATACTTCAATATTAGTGATATATACAAACAATTTATTTTATACACGTTCGGATAATTAGGTATGATAAAATCATGAACATGCCACAAAATGGTCAAAATATTTCTCACTATTTTTAAACCTTCAACGCTTAAAAACGTCTTCAATATTTGATGATGATTGTGACTTTAGCAAATGTATTGGATTGTACAAATAATACAATAATGAAAAGGAATATTGTGTCTCGTTTCAAAATTTTCACGTATTTAGGGTAACTTAGGGTCAGATTTCTTATAACTATATGTTTATTCATGACCCCTAGAGGTTAAACAATATTTCAAAATAGTATAGTTATTTTAAAATAATAAAATACAAAAAATATTAAAATTAAAAATTTATATTTTATATATAAATAATTATTTTATTATATCTAGTTCAATTTTGATTAAACTTTGATTAATTTTTAAATTTTTGAACCTTGCAAAATAGAGAGGCTACTTGAATTTGTAATAATCTGCATATATAAACTAACTAATCTTTTTAATAATGTTGATGAAGCTAAGGTCTATGGAATATTGTGACCATGCAATGCAAGTCACGGCGTTTATATGTTCCAATTATAATATGGATCAGACCACTAGAAGCATCATGTGAAAAAATAGATACTAAGCAACTAAAATAATTAATAATAAATGAGTAAAATA
>NC_029792.2:9207455-9207926 GCF_000816755.2 Arachis ipaensis
ATTTTGTCTTTTCAAAAAAATTTTATTTATATCAAATATATTTTTAATAGTTAAATTTTTAAAAATGTTATTACTAATTTAGTAATAAGTAATAACACAGACAACTATCTTTGATTTACTTGTATTGGTATTTGTTTTTATAATATTATCGTTGAATTAGTCTTAAATTTTTTAAAAAATTAATCATTAGAGTATATTTAATGTAAGTTAAAATTTTTTAAGACAAAATTAAAATAAAATAAAATTTAAAAATATTTTTAAAATTTGTAATAAATTTTGAAAACAAAAATTATATTTTACCCGTAATAAAATTAAGATCGACTCTTTGAGGTTCTCTCTGATGTAATTTATTTTTAATAATTCCACTAATTATCATTATGAATCAACGAAGAAGTGACTATCTATATATCCGTCTGTTTCATACTTTGACGTGACAAGGTTAAAAGAGTTACTTATTCTTTTTGTTTTTTT
>NC_029792.2:9207976-9209803 GCF_000816755.2 Arachis ipaensis
GAGTGCTAATCTTTCCTATCTTTTTCAAACCATTTTGGGTTATTTGACTTAAGTAATTATATTTTTTTTTTAAAAAAATGTTAGTGAGAAGCTACATATTTCTTTTATATATATATATTGAGAAGCTACGTATTTTGACTTCTCATAAAGAACAAAAACTGGTTTTTTGAAAAGTATAGAGATTACGTCCCTAAATAAGACAAAAATCTCAATAATAAACGGCGTACACAACGTATTAATAGGTTGTTCAGTTTAGAATTAATTAAACACAAAAATGTAAAAAAAAAAAAAAAAAAAAAAAAAAAAAAAAAAAAAAAAAAAAAAAAAAACAAAAAACAAAAAACAAAAAACAAAAAACAAAAACTTTCCTATCCTTGAAGAGGTAGGTAAATATTAAGGAGACTTTTCAGGTGTTCAATGGCATAACATAACTAAATCTATTCACAAAAATTAATTTGATAAAAATATTACATAATCCACAACCATAGCAACAAGGAAATAAAGCAGCAAAAACTAGTTGTGTTTAATTAAGCATGATGAATTATAAATCTCATATATATATTCAATCCAATCTAACCAATAATTAAATAAATTAGATGTCATATTTCATTGAATTGTGTGATATGTAGAATTTCTTTTATAAGGTAAGATTTTTATTATATGAAATAATTTTGCAAATTACTACACACCATCCACCTAACATAATAGATAAATGGATGGGTAACTGTTTATTTTATGTTTTGGTGAAAACTCAGCTGAAGTTGACTTCACGTGAAATTGATATCTGAGAGCCGTTGGATGAAAATTTAGTCAAATCAATCAAATCATCTAACAACTCTTACGTATCAACTTTACGTGAAGTTGACTTCACCTGAGTTTCCACCTTATTTTTTTTCATATTTACATTAACATTATTAGCCAATTCTCTCTTTTTTTTTTACACTAAAATATTGGATCCTAACATTTTCCTAAATTTGATATGTATCAATATTTAAACTTAAATTTTTACGTAAGAACAACTTTAAATATCTTTACCGAGTTTATTTCCAACTTTTGTTGAACGAGTTACATGCCGTACTTGCTAGGTAATTCAGGTGTTGAATCATTATTATATCTTTCAATTATTCCAATTTTTGTTTTCTGCCATACAATAATAATGAACTTAATTTTACTTTTCTTTCCCCTAATCTCACTCTAAGCTACCTTTTCGTCTTGGTTAGTTTAACGCTTATTAGTTTTATGGCTACGTAACGAAATAATAGTAATATTAATATACTCTTGAATTAGTATTTGTATTCTTGCACCAATGCTAGAAGAAAAAAAGGTACACTACAAATTAGAGGTAACATAATCATTATTATTAATTATGTATAATATATAATTGTACTACACTAACCATTTTTATATGCTAATTGCTAACCAACAAATTTCAAAGGCAAATGAATTTAGTTGTTAATGGATGAGATATTAGTTGCATGTTTGTTTGCGGACATTGATAAATTTCGCTTTCAATTTTTATATTATTAACGCCTCCTCTCTATTTTCTATTTTTCGTAACACTATACTACTAGCTAATTAAAGAGATTAAGATCGTTGTTGAAACTTTGCCCAACACGACGAATAATTACTTATAATTTTTCCTATCCTACTATATATACCTATCAGAAGTGAAGTAGAGGCCAATTTTATTACACTTATATTAATCACTCACAGCTAATAATAATTAGAATTGTAAAAATGATTCTTGATTTAAATGTAAACTTTGAAGTTTTTTATTTATTAGAACTTGCCTTGGAGTTAGGATTCCCATAATAATATTTTCAAATA
>NC_029792.2:9210997-9212089 GCF_000816755.2 Arachis ipaensis
GTATTTTATATTTTCTAAAATTAAATATAAAAAAAATATTTATTTTCTATTTTTTGTATTTTATTTCAAAAACGGATGAAATAACAGTAGTGTTGCTTTTTATTAAATCAAAACCTGCAATTATATTCAATCATTTTACAGTTGAAAAATATTAAGAAAAATCCAGAAGAAGTTGAATGATTTTTTATTCATCTGTGCAAACGAAAAATAATAATTAATCGATCACTTTTAGATTTTAATTTCATGTATGGCATATATGTAAAAAGCTAAAATTTAGTAAAAGTGTAAAACAAATATTATTAGTCCATCATATATTTTGTTAATCGTATAACAATATGCAAAATTAAAAACAGAAGGTATTCTGTTTTTTAAATGATGAAAAAGAAAACACCCCCGCTTTTGTTTCATTAACCAATCAAGAGTGTAGCCTTAAATTTAAATCCACGATCCAATCCAACGAAAGATTCAAAGATGCTGTGGAATAGTAAGTTAGTAACACAAAATTAACAAACCTCGTTCTATATGTACCAGTAAATACAAAAAAGGAACTAATTATATATTGCATAATTAAAGTAAGGTCACAACTTGTTAATTAATAAAATTAAAAAATGTAAGATAACAACCTTGGCCGTATTTGAATTCAGTCTTACTATTTTTAATTTTGGTTGTAAATTCCGCAAAACGTTTTTATATTTCTACAACATTTCGAATTTTAGAATAATGAATGCATTATTGTTTATGCATCATATAGTCGGTTCCTTTTCTTGCAAAAAAGCCAAAAATACATTATATTCTCAAAATTTCATGCAACTGAAAATTTGATGTGTACATTAAATAACTATTATACTCATTCTTGGAAAGCTATTTCCATAGATTGTTTTCACACACACACATTGAATAACTATTATACTCATGTGTGCGTCAGACTAATGATTAAATTAATTTTTAAAAAATGGACTATTTTTTAAATTTATTTTAAAAATATTTTATCAATTAAATTAGTCTTTTAAAAATTATAAATTAATTATTTTTATTTTTTAATTATTTAATTAATATTTTTGTTAATAATTGATAAAATAGAAGTATGAAACG
>NC_029792.2:9213134-9218690 GCF_000816755.2 Arachis ipaensis
TAAAAAAATTTTATTTTCTCTACCATTATTTATTATAGTAGAATTTTAAAGTAAAATATATTATGTTCGGTTGCCGGGTATCAAACAGGTTGAGTAAATGAAGTGGGTAAGAAAGACGAGGGGAATCTGGACTTGGTTTTTTGGCGAACAGGTGGATCTCCCAAGTTGTGGTATTGAAGAGTGGAAGGCTGGGATTACGCGACCTCTCGAGCAGTAGTGGTGTAAGGGGGGAACCACCTGTAAAAAGGACTCCGACGCTCAAGTCAGAAATCCGTACAAATGGCAGAAAAAGTGAAGAGATAGTGACATACATTGGAGAGGGGTAGGGCCCTCCCCCTATATACCTCGTGCCTAGGGCGGGTCCACAAGAACGGACCCTCCTTCCAGGACGTTTCTTTTTCCCCCAGCTGTCAGGTGTTGCGCTGGAGGGGTAGAGATATCGGGTTAATCCCCAGTTCGGGTCTCCCGTTCTCGCCGGGTCGGCCGTTCGAATCAGGGCAACGCACTAGCTAGGTTGGGCCGGAACAGTGCCCCCAATGCGCCAGCTAGGGCCGCGAGCGCCGTAGTTGGCACATTCTGTCGCCTTTGGTCGCATCGTCACTTGGCCGGCTTGACGCCACTCGTGGTAGAGACGTGCCCCCCACGCGCGAGTGGGTCTTGTCGCTTCGAGGGAACGCCTTTTGTTGCCTCGTTCTTCGCGTCAAGCATTTAATGCTCTTAATGGGTGATTTGAACCCTGCGCGAAATGTCCATCTTGACCCTGTCTTTCGCGCTTCTAGGCGTCAGTTATTACTCAGTTCCTCATCTTTACGTTTCAGTTTTCCCAAATCATAACCACTCATTTCTCATTTTCCTTCCACACTTTCTGAGGTTCTTTGCTGTGAATCGCTCGTTTCGTCCAAATCCCTTTGAGGTTTTCCAGCTCCTTTCGATCATCATCATCATCATTCTGGTAAGTTACTTCTTCCTTCTCTATTCTTTTAGTTTGATTTCACGTTTATGTTGTTTTCCTGAGTTCTGCTTCGAGCCTGTATTGTGTATTTGGGTTGCTTGTTTGTATTGTGCCAATGTTAGGTAGGCATTAGGGGGGTAACCATTTCAGGTTTTTGGTTTTTAGTCTTTTAGCCTTCGCTTGACTGTAGATTTAGCCTCTGTGTAACTGTAGATAGGCAAGCTGTAGCGTCTGGTATTAGTTCCAATTTCCCGATCTCCCGTCCTCATAGTCTGACTCTGAGTGGTGCCTCTACTGTAGATTTGGCCCAACGTCCCGTCGCGAGGGTTCCTGCGGACCGGTACGCCTGTGTGACTTCGGATGTGAAGGACACCCTCTCCCAGATAACCTTGGAAGAACTTACAGAGTTCTAACAAGCCGAATACCTATGCGGGGGAGGTCCCAAGGAAGAGAATTATGAGGTGTTCGTTCTTGCTGACCGGGAGCGAATATGCTATTTAAATTTGCATACCCCCCGAGTTGCTGATTGGATTTGGATGTACAAGGCGATGTTCACCAACTTGGGGATTCGCATTCCTTTTTCTCCCTTCCAAATGGCGCTGCTTAACCGATGTGATGTAGCGCCGTCTCAACTACATCCGAATAGCTGGGCTTCTATCCACTGTTTTGAAATGGTTTGCGAGTTTTTAGAGCTACCGGCCTCAGTGGAGGTCTTCTTATTTCTTTTTGTCTTAACAAATCCTTCAAAAGAGGGAAGAGCCAAAAAGAGATTCATGTCGTTTCGGTCAGCCCAAGGTCAGAGGATCTTTGGCCTGTTCAAGGATTCCTATCACGGCTTTAAAGATAAATACTTTAAGGTTCGTCCCGTCGCAGGTTGGCATCCCTTCTGGCTAACTCTGGAGGGGGAACGCCGCATCCCGACCTACTGGAGTTTTGGAGCGGGGGCCAACGCGTTCATGAAGGTGACGTATAAATGCCTGACCCCACAAAATAAAAAGATTGCCGACGTCCTATTGGCTGTTTTTGGTAGGAATAATGTCAACCCACACCTTCTTATGCGTGACCGCGAGATGGCAAGGGGTTATATTTGTGAGTTACCGTTTACTTGTAACCTGCTGAATTCATCTTATTTGTTTAACGTTTCCCCTACTGATCTCTTATGTGTTTCCATGTTTCAGTGTCAATGGCTGGCGAGTAGGTTGGTCTTAAAAATTTGTTTCAGATGTTCCTTAATGACAGTGAGGATAGTTCTGCCACTCATACTGATGCCGCACCAGCTTCTACTACTGCCGACGCACAATCCTAACCCCCTCAAGGGGATGCGATCGGTACAAGCACGGGTCCACCCCCCAACAAGAGGTCGAGCAAGAGGGGGCGGGGCCCGAGGTCATCGTTGTCGATAACCCGAGGAAGAGGAAGCCGTCTTCGAGTCCCGAGGGAGCCCTTACTATAATGGAAAAGAACTTTGATGGCGGGAGCTTTATTGATTGTCAACTCATGCCCAGCACAGAGGACATCTTCCATGGTGGAGACTTTGCCTCCCAGGCCAAATGGGTGTACTGCACCTTACTTCGGGCGGCCACCATAGCAAGGAAGGCGGAGCCCGTCTTGGCGGGGGCTCGATCTCTAGAGAACAACCTTTAGTCATCCGTTAGCGCCAATGAAAAGTATAAAGCCAAAGTGAAGTCTTTGCAGGCGCAGCTGGCCACTTCTGAGGAGAAGGTGAAGACTTCTGATGCGACGGTCGCCCGTCTTACCGAGCGGGAACTCACTTTAGAGGGCCAGCTCAACGCCGCTCAAGGTCGGGTGAAGGAGTTGGAGAAAGAGCATGACGATGCCGTCTCCTTGGTGAACACTGCCAAGTCTGAGGCTGCCAAGTCTGAGGCTGCCGAGTGGAAGAAAAAGCACAAGGAGACGGTGAAGCTCGCTCGGAATGCTATTGGGGATACCGAAGAGGCGATTAAGGCTCAAGTGAAGTTGTTGGTCCCCGACTTTGACACTTCGGTGGTCAGTGCCTTCAAGACCATTAAGGATGGCAATATCGTTGATCTTCCGAAGAAATGAGCTTTTTGTACTTTATCTCTGTCTTTGTTTGGTAGTTTGTAAGACATCTTTTGCCGTTCTACCGTTCTGACTTTTTGAAGCCATCTCAGGGCTTTTATGTGTAATTATTTAACTTTGAAACAATGTTATGACAAAAACGAAGCTGAGCCGTGGCTTTTTCGTTTAAGCGCTTGAAGTTTGGCCTTATTTAATAGCTGTTTGTTGTAGCGTTCGTGACTTCAGTGGTTCCTGGGGTGATCAGTCCCGAGATGTCGTGTCGTTATTGAATTGGTTACTTTACTAGGCAAAGTAATTTGATAACAATTTTGAACAGTGTATTAAAATATGAAACGAGAGAGGAACAATTAGTGTAGTCTGAATACAATTATATCATGATAAATTGCAATTCACATAGACAACCAATGGGAGATAATGTGAGCATAAAATAAAACGGGCCTTACTAAACACGGACATTGGCTGCCCGCCGGGTGTGCTTCGACTTCTAGGAGTAGAATCTTCTTAGGTTTTTTGCATTCCACATTCTTGAAACCTCTCTGCTGTCTAGTCGTTCCAGCTTATAGGCTCCGTTGCCAACTACTTCCTTTATCCTGTATGGATCTTTCCAATTTGCTGCCAACTTTCCTTCCCCTGGTGTCGGGATCCCCACGTCGTTGCGTCATAAGACTAGGTCGTTTAGCTCGAAATATCTCTTTAGCACTTTAGCATTGTAACGCAGGGCCATTCTTTGTTTCAACGCCGTTTCTGACAAGTGGGCCATCTCTCTAGTCTCATCTACTAAGTCCTTCTCCACGGCTTCCTCGACTCCTCCCAAGAGTAATCGTGGGCTCGGTTCCCCAATCTCCACGGGTATTATCGCCTCAACCCCATAAGTGAGTCGGAAGGGCGTCTCCCCGGTGGAGGATTGCTGCATTATGCAATAAGACCATAGGACCGACGCTAGCTCGTCTGCCCAGGCTCCCTTCTTCTGGTCAAGTCGCTTTTTAAGACCTTGTAGGATGACCTTGTTCGCTGCTTCAACTTGGCCGTTAGTTTGGGGGTGCTCGATAGACGAGAACTTCTGCTTTATCCCCAAATCAGCGAGGAATTTCCCGAACTTTTTGTCGGCAAACTGTGTTCCGTTGTCTGAGATGACAACCTCCGGGATTCCAAATCTGGCTATTACTTGCCTCCACATGAACTTTCGGCAGTTCGCCAAGGATGTGCTGGCCAACGGCTCAGCCTCCACCCACTTGGTGTAATAATCGATGGCAACTATTAGGTACTTGACCTGCCCAGGCCCGACCGGGAAAGGTCCTAACAGGTCGACGCCCCATTGGGAGAATGGTCGGGAGGCCATCAGCAGGCTTAGTTCAGTCGCCAGCGCTTTATGAAAGTTGGCGTTTTCCTGGCATCTCCTGCATTTCTTCACGAACTCTTGGGAATCCGCCATCATTGATGGCCAATAGTAGCCAGCCCTGACGAGCTTTCGAGCTAAGGCCTTTCCTCCTATATGGTGGCCGCAACACCCCTCGTGGACTTCGCTTAACACGTAGTCCGTCTGGTCGGGGAGTAGGCACTTCAATAAAGGTTGGTTCAGCCCTTTCTTAAATAGTTGGCCTTGTATTATTATATATTTGGCCGCTTCTCTCCTCAGTGCTTTTGCTGTCTTGTCGTCATCAGGGAGCTTACCGTTTTCCAAGAAATCGGTTATTGGATCCATCCATGAGGGGAAGTCGGCCGCCCGAGTTATATGAAAGGTCACTGTTGGTTCCTTCACTAAACCTTAAATCAAAGATCGGTTTCCTGTTCCTGGCTTCGTGCTCGCTAGCTTTGATAGGAGATCAGCTCGGGTGTTTCTTTCCCTCGAAACGTACTGTACCGTGACCTCATTGAACTCCTCACTCAGCTTTTTGACCTTCTCCAAGTATTTTTGCAGCAGTGAGTCCCTGGCTTGATACGTTCCATTAATCTACGATGTAACGACCTGATAGTCGCTGAATACTTCCATTCTGGTGGCCCCGACTTCCCTTGCCAATAGTAGGCCGCCAGGAAGGGCCTCATATTCTTCTTGGTTACTGGACACTGAAAACTCGAATTTGACTTATTGCTCATACACGACTCCAGTTGGACTCTCTAGGATGATTCCCGCTCCCCCGAATGTTTGGTTGGAGGTTCCGTCTACATGGAGTTTCCACTGTGTGGTCGGTGTCTCGGGAGGGTTTCCCGTTACTTTCACCAGGAAATCAGCCATTGCTTGGGCCTTGATTGCATGTCTGGGTTCGTACTGTAGGTCGTATTGAGATAGTTCGATTGCTCAGGTCATCATCCTACCCGCTAGGTCGGGTTTTGGTAGTACTTGGCGGATCGCTCGGTTCGTCCTAACGATTATCTGGTGTCCTTGGAAATATTGTCGCAACCTACGGGAGGAGGTCAGGAGCACATATGCCAGCTTTTTCAGCTTACTGTATCTCAACCATAGTTGTCAGAACCGGACCGGACTGGCCGGTTCGATCGAAAAACCGGTAAATCGGTAGTCTGGCCGGTTCGATTGAAACATTGGA
>NC_029792.2:9219105-9226485 GCF_000816755.2 Arachis ipaensis
GCCGGTTCGATGTAATCTGTGAATCGGCCGGTCCTATGGTGCTCCCAATAAATGCAGGTCTTGGGTGCTCCAGCAGCATTTGAATATTGGATCCAATATTCAAAAAATACATACAATAAGTATCGAACCCATGCCTCCTTGTTAGGCTTCAATAAGGAATGCCACCAAGCTGATGCTTTCATTTGTAAATCTATGTGCTAATTATTTTATATATTATATACATAGCCTAAAAGACTAAGAAGAGGGGCAGGTGGGGCTTTAAAGGCAGATAAGTCGTGACAACCTCAGCCACTGACCAACCAATACCATTGCTCACCAAACTATACATTATACAATACAACTCAGTAAAGGAAATTAGGATCCAACAAAACACAAACTACATAACATACTTATTATCCACCTTCCCATTTGTCACCCCTCATCATCTTATATATTACACCTTCGCCACAACTGAATTATTTTATATTTATTTAATTTAATTTTTGTTTTATACTCATTTTTTTTAATTCTTTAAAATTTATAGAATTATTAAAATAAGTATAAAATATTTTAATATTTACATTTACATATTAAAATGTTAGTAAAGATATTTATTTTAAATTTTTTACAGTATTGAGTTAGTAGTTCTTCGAAGATTTCGACTTAGGACTAATTAGTAGGGACATATAAGCATTACCACTAAATTTCACATGATAAATTAATGGAGGGACATAATGTGTTCATCATTTACTATCTTGAAGGACCAAATTGGTACTTTATTTTTTTTTTCAAGGGCTAATTAATCTGAAGTCAAAAATTTTAAGGACCTAATTGTCACTTTATTCAATTTTTTACTATTTTATATTTTTTATTTACGTACGACCGGTTCTATCGGTTCAACCAGTGACCCACCGGTTGAACCAGTGACCCAGTGACCCAGTAACCTGATCGGTTCGATCACCGGTTCGGTTCTGACAACTATGATCTCAACTCTGCCCCTTGCAACGCCTTGCTCACAAACTAGACTGGCTGTTGAATCTTTCCCTCTTCCCGTACCAGGACGGTCGCCAAAGCCTCATCAGTTACTGCTAAGTACAAGAACAGCGTCTCGCCATTCTTGGGTTTGCTGAGGACAGGGGCTGTCGAAATTACGCTCTTGAAGTGATTGAATGCTTCCTCGCACGCCGGGGTCCATTCAAACACTATCCCTTTTTTCATCAAGTTGAAGAACGGAAGAGCTTTGGCAGCCGACGCGCTGAGGAACCGGGATATCGCCGTGAGTCTTCCCGTCAGTCTTTGCACGTCTTTAACACATCCCGGGCTCGTCATCCGCAAGATTGCTTCACATTTCTCTGGGTTGGCTTCCACTCCTCTTTGGGTTATCATGAAACCCAAGAACTTCCCGTCTTGCATGGCGAAGGCGCACTTGAGAGGGGTAAGCCTCATGTTGTGCCGCCGAAGAGATGCGAACATGGTCTCTAGATCGCTGATGAGGTCTTCGGCCTGGGTGGTCTTCACCAGGATGTCGTCTACGTACACGTCTACCATTTTGCTGATAAGACTACTAAATACCTTATTCATCAGCCTTTGGTATGTAGCTCCTGCGTTTTTTTGTCCAAACGGCATCACCTTATAGCAGTACGTACCCATTGGCGTTATGAACGCCGTTTTCTCCTCATCTGGACGGTGCATTGGTATCAGGTTGTAGCCAGAGTATGCGTCCATGAAACTCAGAAACCGATACCCCGATGCCGCGTCTACTAGAGCATCAATGTTAGGGAGGGGAAAGGAGTCGTTGGGGCATGCCTTGTTGAGGTCGGAATAGTCCACACACATCCTCCATTTCCCATTAGCCTTCTTGACTAAGACTACATTTGACAACCAGGTCTAGTAGTCCAGTTCTCAGATAAACCCCGCTGCTAACAAGCTGGCCGTTTGCCTGGCCACCTCGCCAGCTCTTTCCTGGGACATCTTTCTTCTTCTTTGTGCCACGGGTTTGGCCTCTGCTTTCACAGCCAGGTAGTGTGACATGAACTGGGGGTCAATTCCTGGCATGTCGGCTGGGGTCCAGGCGAACAGATCACCGTTTGCTCGAATCATCTCCACCAACGGATCTTTCAAGTAGTGAGGCAGGTTCTGGTTCACGAAGGTGAACTTGTCTTCCGATTCGCCGACCCTGAACTTCTCGAGATCTCCTTCAGGTTCAGGTCTTTGCTTGTTGTCGACCCTGGCATCTAGGTCAGCTAGGAAGACCTCGGATGCCTCTTTTGACTTCTTTCTTAGGGAGAGGCTGGCATTGTCGCAAACTTCATATTACTGCTCCGAGCTCATTGATTGTTTTCCTTCCCAAGATGAGGTTGTAGGCCGTGGAGTCTCTTAGAATAACGAACTCCGCCATTACCGACCTTTTCCCTCGACCTCCTCCTATGGAAAATGGTAGGGAGACTATTCCATCAGGCTTGATAAAGTTATCTCCTAAGCTGACCATACCGTGTTGGTGGGTTTTCAGGTCGGTGTCTCGGAGACCCAGAGCATCAAACACATTTCGGAACATGATGTTCGAATCGGCTCCGGTGTCCATGAGGATTCGCTTGACCAAACCAGTTCTCACTCTTGCTGTGATAACCATTGGAGGGTTCTACAATAAGAGGTCGAACCACTGGTCCTCTGGTCCAAATGATATTGACGGGACTCTCCTGGAGGAAGGCCGTGGACTAGACGATGACACAGCCAAGGTTTTGGCATCTTTTCTGCATGCTGACTTCGACCTAGGGGCAACATCTCTCCCGACTACAACGTTTACAATGGTTAGGCCGCATTCATTATCCTCCTCGGGCTCTTGCCTTGGTCTCACGGCGCGGCTCCTGTCGTCGCCAGATCGGTCCCGATCTCGTCTCCTGGGTTCTCATGAGGTGAGAGAACTCTGCCAGCTTACCTTCCTGGATCGCCTACTCCAGAGCATCCTTCAGGTCAAAACAATCTTGGGTTTTATGGCCGAAGCCTTTGTGGTACTCGCAGTAGAGGTTTTTGTTCCCTCCAGTTCTATCCTTGAGTTGGCGGAGCTTCGACAAGATGCCTTTGTCGGCTATTTGCTGGTACACCTCGATGATCGGGGCCGTCAGGGGATTGTAGTTAGTGAACTTTCCTACCCGGGAGAACGGCTTAAAGGTCTTAGCAGGCCCTCCGTCCCTGGAGTGCTCCTTAGGCCTTTTTCCGTTACCGGGCTGACGAGCAGGGTGATAGGCGGGCTGCCGCTTGTTGGCTGCTACGACTTGGCTAACCTCCTCGTCGTTGATGTACTCCCAAGCCACATTTTGGATTTCTTGCATCGTCCACACGGGCTTGGTGGTAAGGTACTTCCTGAAATCTTCGTTCAACAGCCCATTCGTCAAGCACAAGCTGGCCACCGAGTCGGTTAGGCCGTCAATCTCCAGGAATTCATCGTTGAACTTGTCTAGGTACTTCCTTGTCGGTTTCCCGCTTCTCTGTGTCACCCCTAGCAAGTTGATCGGGTGCTTAGCTTTAGCAATACGAGTGGTAAACTGAGCCAGGAAGGTGCAGGTTATGTCCGCAAAAGTTGTCACGGAGCCTTGGGAGAGAGCGTTGAACCAGCGGATTGCCGGCCCTGCTAAGGTTACGGGGAAGGCGTAACATCTCACTTCATCACCCACACCTTCTAGATTCATCCTGGCCTCAAAGGCCGTTAGATGTTCTAGAGGATCCTAGGTGCCATCATATCTCATGTCCGTTGGCTTATCGAAATTCTTCGGTAGCCGGACCTCGAGAATGGAGTGGTGAAAAGGGGTTGCCCCCATGATCACAAGGTGTCGTCGCCTCCGTGGTCTTTCTCTACTATCCTATCGGTTTTCCTCCTCGGTGTGTCTCGCTGGAGGTTGGGTGTAGATTATAGGGTCTTGTCGTCTCCTCGGCACCTCTCTACTTTCCCCTTGGCTTTCTGGGTCGGACCGGGGGGTCGGTGTGCGTCTGGAGCGGTCTCTTTAGGGACTTCTCCCTCTGGTTTCCTCCCTCCTTTGAGGAGATTGGGGACGATATTGGCTCGGGGCAGGCTGGTAGCGCTCTCTGCTCGCTAGCTCCCGCTCCAGGTTTTGCACCCTGTGGCGCAGCTCCTGCATTATTCGAGCGCTGTCGCTCCCCGTCCCTCCGAAGGGACGTCTTTTCTGGGAACGGGAGGGAAGCTCACGTCGCCGGGGGGGATCTTGTGCGCTCACGGGAGGAAGCCAAGGAGGCTACCCTACTGATTCGGTGAACCACTTCCTCCCCACGTGGCTCGCCTCCATCATCTCCTTCCACAGAACCTAACAGAAAATCCATTCAGGCCAGTCCCCACAGACGGCGCCAAATGTTCGGTTGCCGGGTACCAAACGGGTTGAGTAAACGAAGTGGGTAAGAGAGACGAGGGGAATCTGGACCTGGTTGTTGGCGAACGGACGGATCTCTCGAGTTGTGGTATTGAAGAGTGGAAGGCTGGGATCACACGACCTCCGATCCCAAGCAGTAGTGGTGTAAGGGAAAAGCCACCTGCAAAAAGAACTCCGACGCTCAAATCAGAAATCTGTATAGATGGCACCAGCTGTACAGCTGTCAGGTGCTGCGCTGGAGGGGTAGAGATATCGGGTTAATCCCTCGATTCGGATCTCCCGTTCTCACCGGGTCAGCCATTCGAATCAGGGCGACGCACCAGCTGGGCTGGACCAGAACATATTGTTTTATGTTTCTTTAATTTTATTTTCATTAATTACGATTGTCTTATATTTTCTCTCATTACCTTCTTGTTGACATTTGAAAACGCATTAACGATGCATTTTTCTTAAATTATTATCCCATCAAATCTTTATATATTTGAATAATAACAAAAATACTATTTCCATGATAAAAAGCAATCATTAAATTTATTATTATGTATTATATATATATTTATTTATTTAACTCTAATATATATTTTATACTTAATATATAAGTAATGAATAATATGGCAGCATATATTTGAATGATAGTACAAAATTATAAAAAAAAAAATCTTATCTTCATAACATTTAGGGAAAATGGTTTTATAAGGTATGATTAAGGACTAATAAAACTTATAAAAGCGACTTTGAATTGAAAAATGCAAAATTTTAAAATTTCAATGCATTATCATATCATAAAGTGAAAGCTTTTTTTAACAAACAATTAACTTTCTTTGAAATTCTTATCACCACGTACAGTATTTCTTTAATTTGTTTCCATTTATCCATTACTTTGAATTTTTTTTTCATAACGTTTGTTACTCTTTATTTTCTATTCGAAGTAATATATTTTATACCTTTAATTATTCCACTATTATCTTTTTGCATTAATTAGATACTGTTGTTTAGTAATATCATCTTTTGATTATAATTGATTCCATATTTCATAACAATTTAAATAAAATAATACATAAAATATTAAGATAATTGAGTTTTTAGTTCTAAAGTGCTTATTTTATAGAAATGTGATAAAAAGTAATAGTATTATGAAAGACGTCATTTTTTTAACTTCTCTATAAACATCCAAATAGTTTTTTAGAAAACTGTAATTTGTTTATGAAAATTGTATCAGACATTAATACTACTACTTTTCATAAGTTAAAAAATCAAAAAATTACTTTTTAAATGGGTTCTTAATGGGATAAGACTTTGTTGATATTGTTTTTATTTCACACTTTCACTTTTAATTTTCTTTACAAAATTATAAAACAAAAAATACTAAGTGTTTGTTTGGTTGTCTTTAAATCGATGAAAAAAAAATTCTTTTTTCAATAAAAAAAGATTTTTCTTTTATTTTTTAGTGTGTTTGGCAAATTTCTAACAATATAAGTAATAGCACTAGAAAAATAAAAAAAAACATCTTTTTTAAGAAGTTACAATTTATATATTTTTTAAAAGATATTTTTCCTTAAAAAAAGATATTTTCACACCATAAATAAATAAAAAAGTACTTTTATCTTATTTTATCTAAACATAATTAATAAATAAATAAATAATTACATGAGATGTCCAAACATAAAATCATTTTTATTTTTATAAAAGATCATTAGAAAAATATATTTTTTTAAAAATGGCATCCAAACAAACCCTTATAGTATTTTTATACATCGAAAATCAGTAACTACTAGTATTTTTACTCGTAATAACATTACGGGAATATAAATTTTTTAAAATTATGGTCCACTTTGTTCTTATAGCATAAATTATGCATGACACACAAGATTTATAAAATCAAACTATTTTTATAAAAAAAAATCGTAGGTTGACAAAAGTCACTACAAATGTCTCTAACTAAGAAGACCAATGTATTTGTACATAAAAAATTAAATAATAAGATTTTTAGTTATTATTTTTATATGAAAAAGTATAATTTTTATTAATAATTAATTTTAGCATTTGTTATCTAAAATTTAAAATAATTTAACGTGTATACTTTTACATTTAATTAGGTATTAATTGTTAAGTCTGTTGTACAAATAGAAATAATTAATTTTTATACTTGCTATTTAAAAATAATATTTTTTGTCCCTGTGTATATAAAAATATAATTAGATATTAGCATACAAAAATTATACTGATAATTATAAAATTAACTCAAAAATAATTTTTTTAAAACAATTGAATCTTGATTCTAACTTTTAATTATAACATTAGTGTTCTCTCCAAATTAGAGTAAAAATAGTAGAGAGAAATAGAAAAATGGAGAGAGGTAGATGAGAGGAAGGGAGAAGGGAGATTATTAATTTTGAAAAAAAATATTTTCTCTCAATTTTAATAAGAGAGTGTCATGTGACACATTTGACTATTAAATTAGATAGAAATATATGATACATAATATAGGTATATTTCAGTTTCAATTTTAATATTTTAATTTTAATTTTAATGCAATTAAAGAATGTCATATTGTACATTTTGATTGTCAAATTAGTAATTAGTCATTAATATTGATAATGATATATAAAATAGATAGAGTGGTTGAAGGAATGAGAGAAATAGAGAAAGAAAGAGGGAGGAGGGGATAACTCTTTAATTTTAGAGGGAAAGATTTGATTTCAATTGCAATGAGGGAGTGACATGTGGCACATTTTTGTTGTAAAATTAGTAAGGAGAAGGGAAGAATTTTTTAATTTTGGATGGAGGGAAATATTTGATTTCAATTATAATTAGAGAACGATATGTGACACATTTTGGTTGTAAAATTAATAAGGAGGAGAGGAGAATTCCTTAATTTTGAAAGGAAAAATTTAATTTCAATTGCAATGAAAAAGTGACATGTGACATATTTTGGTTGTAAAATTTGAGATATATAATAGATAATAGATTATAAAATATATATTAAAATAAAAAATATAAAGATTAAAAATGTGTGAAACAA
>NC_029792.2:9226902-9229436 GCF_000816755.2 Arachis ipaensis
GAATTCTCTTTCATTCTTATTTCTTTCTGTGGAATTTTCCTCCTTACATTAAATCACTTTTGACTTATCCTTACACAAGTTATTAACCTCTTCCATATCAGACTCACTCCTTTGTTTTCTTTCTTCTGATACCTGCCAGAAATTCTTGCTGTTTTTCCGTTTTGATCAGAGTAAGACAATTAACACCTCCTTATATAAGGCTTCATCCTCAAGGAATCATAACATCACATCACAGCTTTGTTTTTGGTTTTCTGTTTTCCTTTTACCTCTTCCTCTGGTTCTGGTTTTTCTGGTATTCTGTGGGTGGTTCTCATTTGCTTTAAAGTGTTTTAAGGTTGTTTTGTGTGTTGGGTTAAGTTTTCTTCAAATAAAAATGGTAGCTGTTTTAGCATTGGTTTTTTAATGAGAATCTGAGTCTCCGGCGAGGTAACTAAAGAGAGAAATAGAAAAAAAGATTTGAGATTTTGAAGGAGGATGGAATTGGGTCTCTAAAAACGTCAAAAAATAGAAGTCTTTGTTTTCTCGCATTTTCAATAGCTTTTCTTTCTCTCTCAATTCAAATCCCGACAATCTCTCTCTCTCTTTCTCTCTCTGTCCCTCTCTCTCTCTCTCTATCTCTCTCTCTCTCTGTTTTGGTTTTCAACCCAATCTGGGTTGCCTCTGTTTTCGGGGTTGGGACAGAAGCTGAAACTCCCTCTCTGAATTTCTCTGTCTCTCTCTGAATTTCTTATCTCTGTCTTTCTCTCTCTCAAAAAACCATGATTTTCGAAAAAGGGTCAATGCATTCTTCTTCTTCCAACCTTGACTGCTTCCTCCGCTGCACCACCCCTGTGATTCCATCCCAGGTTCTTGCAAAGGTATGATCTTTTTCAATTTCCCATGGAATATATCGATGATGATCATTGAACGAATGATGAGTTTTTGTGTGGGCAGTCTGAGATGAAAGGCCTGAATCGTTTGTGGCATCCATGGGAGAGAGAAAGGGTGGAATACTTCAGTCTTAGGGATCTATGGAACCGCTATGATGAATGGAGTGCGTATGGTGCTGGTGTCCCTATCACCTTGCCCAATTCTGACACACTTGTTCAGTACTATGTTCCTTACCTTTCTGCAATTCAGATTTTCACTAGCAACACCTTCAGGTTTCTCTCTCTCTCAAAAATTTTTTCTTTTTTGTAGTAGGTTAGTTAATTGATGAATTGATATTGAATTTCAGGGAAGAGTTTGAGACAGGGGAGTGTGAAACAAGGGATTCATGTAGTGATACCTTGAGCGATGAGAGTGAGTGTGACAAGTTATGGAGATGGGATGGGAGTTCCTCAGAAGAAGGTGGAATGAATAATGTAGAACAAGATTCTCATCAATTGCATTTTACTGATAGATTAGGTCATCTCTATTGCCAATACTTTGAGAGATCAACTCCATATGGAAGAGTTCCTCTAATGGATAAGGTAATTTAATTTTCTTAGGCCATATCTTACTTCAACAAGTTTTATTATGTTTGTTTATTGTTACTACTACTACTTCCTTCAATGGGGTGCATCATTCATCTATATCTGTCTTCTGCTTTTTCTCACCTTAACGAGGTAGGAACCAATTGATTAGCCATAGAATTTTGGGAAAGTACTTAAAGGTGTTTTGATTTAACCAAAATTCCATGAATGATAGCTAGCCTCCGTAGAAGTTAGTAAAAGGTTTTTTTTTTTTTTTTTGCCTTTTGACTTTTCAAGTATGAATCTAGCTAAATACATACTCTTTTTTTTTCTGAATATTTTCATTTTTATTAATTATACACTTCTTTATAAATTTTCCCTTTTCTTTATTTTTTTAAGCATAAATTCTTCCAAAACTTTTTCTTCTTCTTTTAAATTAAGCAAATAGAAGTTCCTCTGACACAAGAGTTAGCATTATACTAAAAAAAAAGACCATAAAGATTCCAATAATGGTTTATGATTTTTTTTTTTTTCAGATCACAGGGTTAGCTCAAAGATATCCAGGGTTGATGTCATTAAGAAGCGTAGACCTTTCACCTGCAAGTTGGATGGCAGTTGCATGGTAATTAATTGAATAATTTCCACTTTTTTCTCCTACCCCTATCTACTTTTTCTTGACCATGACCATATCCATCTTCAATCTGCCACCAAAAAAGGCAAAACTATAAACCTAAATGGTTAAGAACATTTTATTTTGAATAGTATTTGGAATTGGCCCTAACATTTATCATTCAGTTATGTATGTCAACATTTACTATTAGTACTAGTGAAATTTATAGTAAATTTTCATTCATACTTTACATTTATTTTTGTTAAATTTCAGGTACCCGATTTATCACATTCCCATGGGAAGAACAATTAAAGATCTTTCCACATGCTTCCTCACTTACCACACACTTTCATCTTCATTTCAAGGTACTAAATATTATATTTTACTCCCATGATTCTCTATTTTCTATTCTTCTAATTTTTCCTCCAATTTTTCATGTCTCTAGCCGTGATGGAAGGGCCCATCAAAATTCACTTTCTTGAACCGTACAA
>NC_029792.2:9229566-9229917 GCF_000816755.2 Arachis ipaensis
GACCAATAATTTAAAAAAATTTTAATATGAAAAATTCTTTTATACTGTCAATGTAAAATAATTAATAGTTAAACCACAAATTCGAAAAAAATTTTGTCTTTTATGTAATTGTCCTTATTATTTTTTTGGCTAAATATAAAATTATGAATAAGATGGTTTGCAAGTTTGCATGATGGGGGTGTTGTGTTCACATTTTGATGTATGGTATAGGTATGGACCTTGATGATGATATTGAGGGTGGACATGAGAAGAAAAAGGAAGAAGTGGAAGGAATCTCTTTGCCACCATTTGGTTTAGCAACATACAAGATGCAAGGTGGGAATGTGTGGGTCTCAGGTAGGGACCAAGAGA
>NC_029792.2:9230017-9232566 GCF_000816755.2 Arachis ipaensis
AATTGGTTTTTTTTTTTTTTCTTCTTTTGGGTCTTGTGGAGTGAGGAATAATATTAACAATATTGATGGAGTTTTAGGAGTTGAGGGGGATTTGTTATTAACCCTTTTGAGAGAGAGAAAGAAAGAGCATATTTTAGGAGCAACCCCCGTATTGTGAATGTATAGAGAGAGAGAAATAGGTGAGAAGAGGAAAAGAGGGAATGAAGTGAGAGTCTATGTTTAGAAATTTGATGTTTATGTATCATCACTTCACTTGCTATTGACCGTGTTAATGGTTAATGGATTGGATGAGTGATTTCATATCAATGGAGCATCCTTGCACATGTTTTCTAATTTCCTTTCATTTTTCTTTGGTTATATATAATTGTTCTTAGTATCTAATCTTAGTACCGAATCTACATAATATGTTGTAAACTTATTGGGACTCTAGATAGAATTCGTTTTTTTTAAAAAAAAAATAGGGTTTTACCTTGAGGTTAAATTTTTTAAATAAAGTAAAAAAAAATACTTTAACTACTCTTAAATCAAAATATTTATGTATGTATATCGACCACCGAATCATTAACTCGTAAGACTTGTGGAGTCAATTACATACATAGTTATCTATATATAGATAAATCCAAAAATATATGTACTAATGTCTAATCACTGAATCATTCATTTGTAAGATTTATGGGGTTCACTGTATACATAGTTGTCTACATACATATGAATCTAAAAAAATATTTATGTATATATGTCTAACCATCGAATCATTCATTCGTAAGACTTGTGGAGTCCACTACATACATAGTTATCTATATATAGATAAATCCAAAAAATATGTACGTATGTCTAACCATCAAATCAGGTAAAATTTTGTGGAGTCCACTACCTACATAGTTATCTATATATAGATGAATCTAACAAAATATTTATGTATATCTAACCAGTGAATCATTCACTCGTAAGACTTGTGGGGTCCACTATATACATAATTATCTACATACAAATGAATCTAAAAAAATATTTACATATATCTGATCACCTAATCATTCACTCGTAAGACTTGTAGGATCTACTAATACATAGTTATTTACATACAAATATATCTAACTATTAAATCATTCAATTGTAAGACTTGTAGGATCCACTACATACATAGTTATCTATATACAAATATGTCTAACCACCGAATCATGTAAGACTTGTGGAGTCTACTACTTACATAGTTATCTACATACAGATGAATCTAACAAAATGTTTATATATATCTAACTAGCGAATTATTCATTCGTAAGACTTGTGGGCTCTACTATATACATAGTTATCTACATACAAATAAATCTAAAAAAATATTTACATATGTCTGATCATCGAATCATTCACTCGTAAGACTTGTAGGACCTATTACGTACATAGTTATCTACATACAGATATGTCTAACTGCCGAATCATTTAGTCGTAAGACTTCTAAGATTCACTATATACATAGTTATCTACATACAGATATGTTTAACCACTAAATTATTCACTCATAAGACTTGTGGGATCCACTACATACATAGTTATCTAGTTATCTACATACAGATAATCCTGAAAAAATATTTTTATTTGTTAAAGACAAAATTTAAATATTATTAAAATAATGATTTAATTTTGTTTATATGTTTTATTGTAGTATCGTTTCATTTTTTTCTCCTCCAAATTAAGCAGTCTATTAATTATATATGACCTAATTAGTGTGAAACTTTAATATAAATTATAGTGTACTTGTAAATGTGAGAAAACCTTTTGTTTATAATGTGGCAACTTCATTCCTAGTTCTCATCGGCCATTGGACACAAAAGGTTTTTAATATTATGGCCAATAATATACTTCATTATTTTTCCTATTTGGTGCACACTGATTTAACTTAATAAAGAAAAGAAAATTAAAAGATAGAAAGAAGGAATCTAATAGAGGGGATTCTTGAGAAAGGGATTTTAATTTAATGGATAGCAATGCATCTTCGATTATTTCCGTGTGCATCCAAATTGAATATTATTACTCATTTTGATAATGAGTAATATTATTGGTTACACACATCAATAGGAAAAAAGCATAGAGTAAACGTATGGTGTTAATAATGTCACTAGTTTGATAAAGTAAATTTCTGAGATATATCACATACATCACTTTATTTGTATAATTTAATAAAATTTAATAGATATAATTCAGTTCCCTACTCTTTTTTTTTTAAGTTAACATGGAATTGGCGAATTGCTATTAAGCAGGTAAGGAATAACTCAAAACAAATAATTAAAGCCCAAAATATCGGCTAAGTTTGAAAAAATTAAATGTTGATATCTTTCCTATAAATGTTGTTCATCATGATCATCCTACAAAAACTGATTAATTAATTAGTTTCATTTTCTCTTCTTCAAGTATTATTTTTCTGATTTCATTATTTCAAAATTTAATACTAAAGTGTCACTTTTTTAAAATTAATTATTCAAATGTCACTCTTTCTATATTTTAATAAGTAATCATAATTAAAAAAGAAATAATAAATTAGTTATTAACTTATC
>NC_029792.2:9232583-9233170 GCF_000816755.2 Arachis ipaensis
TTGGTATTTATAGAAATTGCTTTAAATATATTAACCACTAATTTATATATTTAGAACTATTGCGACAACTAATAAAAGGCAATGATGTATCTCTATCAGAATGAATGATGTTGTTGTTAATTGGTTTAGGGTTATGATGTGATGTGATGAACCTAAAAACGCAGAGTGGAAAACGTGGCCACCAACAACGATGGCCGCAACATTAATATCCCTTCTTTTCTTTAAGCATTGAAGCCTCTAATAATTCTTTTTTCTCAATGAAATTAAAGTCAAATAATATATATTCTGTTTGAGGAAACTTACAATTCATAAATTATTTGCATGTGTCCATCAAATCATCGTCAAACATACACAAATTGTCAAGCATACAACAGTGGCGCTGAAAACAATATTTTCAAGTATGTGCATTTTTTTAGAAGATGTTTATTTTTATTAAAACAGGGTAAATTTTATTTTATAATTAGACCATTGTTTTTAATCAGAAGTAGTAGTACTTCTTTTTTTATTTCTTAACCTGTCCTCAAGTTGGTTACTGTTACCGACCAATGAATTATTGTACGAAAAAGTATGAGGAGACAATGATTTTA
>NC_029792.2:9233630-9240205 GCF_000816755.2 Arachis ipaensis
CTCCCCATTGGCCATATTGACGCCGCCGCAGCCTCCCACCGACACCGCCTCCACCTCTGCCGGTCAGCCGACGCGCTTCGCCCTTTTGCCACTGTTTTCGCGCTACTTTTCCAACAGCCATAATCGCGGACGGTAAGTCCTACCTCCCCGTCGCGCTTTTATTGTGTCAAGAAAAATATCGGAAAAATAGTGTCAAGAACGGCTGAAAACTGTATTTGTGAAATCACAACTAAGCATATTATAGGATGGTCATTTTAGTAGGTATGCAGATGGTTATTTTAATTGTTATGTGGGTGATTATTTTGATTGAATTGGATTTAGTTATATATAATTAAAATATGTTGGATGTTCAATTTATTAAGTATGCGAATGATTATTTTTATCTTTATGTGGATGGTTATTTTCATTATGGGTGAGCGACGCCGGTGGTGACGTGTGGCAAGTCAAGCAACAACAGTGAAGTGGGATGATTATTGATGAAGGTAGGCCGGGGATGGCAGCCGATTGCGAGAGAAAAGGGTATTGGAGTAAAATGTTTTGATAAATTAAGATTTGAGATGGTTATTTTTTTAGAATAATTGAGTGGGTTTTTTTATTTAAGTAATTTTTGAATATTTTTTTATTTTTTATATGTATTTGGGCCAAATTTAAAACCTATTGTACACATTGTCAATATTTTTCATTGTCTCCCTAGCAAAATTCTGTTTGTATACATAAAATAGAATTTAAACTTTGAAAATTTAATTAAACGAATAAATGAACTAAATATTCTATGAACTCTAATTTATTACAATAATATTTAAAAAATAAAAAAATCAGTTACAATAGTTTAAACTTATCTTATTTAATATTTATTAGTTGTCACGAAAATTAATAAATATTAAATAAGACGAATTTAAATTTTTTTTGTCTCTTTAATATTATCGAATTTATTAGGTATTACTATGTGCTTCTTTTAATTAAAGAAATTATAGATAACATGTCATCATCATAAATTTCCAGATATAAATATTTACGATTATTTTTTCCCTCAAGAAGTGCATTTTTCATCATTTTTATTTATTCAGGTGTAAATGTCATCAAATAAGAAATTGACGAGAGAACCGGCCCTACCAAGATTGCTATATAATTATATATAAACAATTCATTTTGATAATCATATCAATAACTAACTATACCAAATTAAAAGTAAAGAGATGTGTGTTTAGTGGAATCCATGACAAATTTAAAATACAAATTCCTTTAACTTTTAGGATATATCTAGTTGTCAAAACGAATGGTTTATTTAAATAATTTATTTATTTAAACAGTACGTGAATTTCTACCTATTTATTTACATACTATACTACTACATCAAAATCTTGAGGTAATAACCTGGATAATTAAATAACTATAGTTACAAACTAATTAAGTGAAATTAAAACGTGTGTTTGATTTGACAGAATAGAATTTAAAACGTGTGTTTGTCTTATATTTTCTTAGAATAAGCATAAATAAGTTGCCAAAATTACCATTTTTATTAAAATAATTAAGAGGGAGAGAGATAGAGGAAGGACAATTTAGAAATATGACGTTGTGAGAATATTTTGGTTTGAAGAATTTCATTAAGTTCGTGTCTTTGTAATCAAATATATTTTCCGTAATATTTTAGAATACAAACCAAATGCATCTAAAGTTATTAATTGATTTTCACATTTGTATAGCGTAAATAAATTGTGATTGATGAATATGATTCAAACTTTTCCCACTATTATTATATTGTTAACCCCATAATGCTATGAAATTAAAACTTAGAGTACGTTAGTATATATAAAACCAAATGAATAATAACTGGTCGTCTTTAATTTACGTTAGTTACTAATCAATCAATCTTTTAAATAACTAATTTAAATTGGTCGACTGGTCAGATCTTTACAAAAAATTATTAAAATTTGTTAGAGTTATAAAATTAAAAAAGTAAATTATAAACTTACTCTTATAGTAGAAATAATTACTCTATGATTTTATTCTTTCTCCTCCATTAATTCAAGGATATCCAAAGTGAACATTTGATCATAAAAAAAATTATAAGTGAATTTTTTCTTTAAAAAAGAAACTGAAGAAGTACTAGTATTATTATGAGTTTATTATGACAAGTAGGCATCCATTAAATAATAAAATATACATCGTGGCAAACAAGTATTTTGGATGAAAAGAAAAAGAAGTAACAATACTCGATTCCCCCCTTCCCCTAAATGTTTTAGAATTTTATCTAGAGGAGTGCTACACATACAAGTCTTTTTGACTTACAAGTCTTACAAGTTACTAGGCCTTTTAATGCATTATTTAACATTTTCTATTTTCAAAGCGCTACACTTAGAACGGTTCTTCTTTTTCTTCCTCTTCCTCTTCCTCTTTCTCTTCTTCTTCTTCTTCTTCTCTTCCTCTTCCTCTTCCTCTTCCTCTTTGTTTTTTTTTTCGATTTTCATAGTTTCTGAAATCAAGTTTTAAAATCGTTTTGAAGAAGAAGAAGCAGCAGAAGATGAGGAGAAAGAGAAAGAGATCTGAATTATGCAACGAATTTTGGGTGTATTTCTTAAATACTTTGGGTGTATTTTTCGTAATCCTTTTGGTGTATTTCTGTAATCCTTTTGAAGATAATGGAACTTCAGAAATACACCCAAACGATTACAGAAGTACACCCAAAATGATTACAGAAATACACCCAAACGGTTACAGGAATTTACCCAAACGATTATAGAAATACACCCAAAGGATTACAGAAAATACACCCAAAGAATTTAAAGAAATACACCCAAAATTTGTTAAAATACATCTTATGCATAATTCAGAACTCTTTCTCTTTCTCCTCCTCATTTTCTACTGCTTCTTCTTCTTCAAAAACGATTTCACCATGAAAAATCGAAAAAAAAAAAAAAGATAAAACAGAGAGAAAGAACGTAAATGAAGAAGAAGAGGAAGACGATGAAGAAGAACGTGCAGAAACGAAAAAGGAGAAGAAAGAAGAGTAAGAGGAAGAAGAACGTGCAGCAAGAAGAAGAAGAAGAAGGAGAAAGAGAAGGCAAGAAACGAAAGAAAAGAAGAAGGAGAAGACGAAGAGGAAGAAGAATGGTTCGAAGCGTGTTTTGAGCGTTAGTTTTAATTAAACTTGTAAGGCTTACGAGACTTAATCGCTTGTATGCCAAGAATTACTCTTTTATCTATAAGTAGGTGATGATCACAAATTACAATTTAATAAGGTAATCTGAAATTGATAGCAACAACAAACCATAAATGTTAGTGAGAGAATGTAAGGGAAAGAAGCAAAGTGATAAGGTTACGAAAGTGAGTACTGAGTAGTAAGTAGAGTGTAGTGTTTGCAACTACCAACAATTCCATAACCTTTGCGGTCAAATACACATGGTAGCTACGCTTGACGCTTATGCTTCTTCAAAGTCAATGCAATGCATCAACATCACCTTACCTGTTTCCACTTTGCCTTGTCTATTTTAACCTAACTTAGGTTACAAATTTTTATGTCATTTTTCTTCTCACATCAATTTATTGTCATAATATAAAAAGGAAAAAGATATAGTAACAATAAGTCAATAATAACAAGATAAATATTGTTATTAAAAAATTGCAAAAAAATTTCCTATTGGTCCTTCATGCTTTTCACTAGCTGCAAAAAACTACTGCTATCACAGACACGTAAATCCCTTCAATGACTAATATTAGTGCATTACACCAATTTAATTTATGTGGATTTCACATTGAATTTAATGAAAAGGGAGAATAAGTAAATTTATTTTTTTAAAAAAAGTAAAAGAAAAGAGAATGAATATAAATAACACATGTTGCAAAAAGCTACTGCCACCACAGACACGTAAATCTCTTCAATGACCAATATTAGTGTATTACATCAATTTTCTTTCTTATAGAAAATTAATTTATGTGAATTTCACATTGAATTTAATGAAAAGAAAATGCATATAAATAACACAATTTATCCCCAATTTTTTTTTTTTTTGGTTATCCTTTTCCCCTTTCTAGTTCCCCACTTACTCAATGTGGCATTGATAGCAATGATGAGTGCAGGTCTCAATCTCATGACTTAAAGCTATACGAGACTTCCATGCCCAAAAAGTGCAAAGTGCACACTTGTTCTTCACCAAATCATACATCCATTTTACATAACATAATGCCAAGCTCAGCTGTACCATACAGTGTTGCCATTCACAGTTTCACGCGCAAATATATGGACTTGTTTGCCAACTCTCATGCTAAGAATACACTTTATTGTACACAGTTTATCCATTCAAAAAAATCAACAAACAGTATTAGACTTCATAAAATATAAATACTTGCCGTATAAAATCGTATATCTCTGTATGTGATCATTTTTGTTATTATTTTTTTTACCTAATAATTAAGACTATGTATCACTTCTGAGAAATATCGCGTACTTAATTTTGTGCATAATGCGTATTCATCATTACCTCCAAGAGATGTGTTTAACGTAGTGTATAAGATTAGATGAATATAAATAGCCACACATTTCACTTTCTTTTGTCAATAGAGGCTAACCTCCAAATATCCACCGGTCAATAGCCAACAATAAATATTTAATCCTGTCGAAATTCACTTTTCAATGATTACAAAACTGACTACAAAATCAATATACACATTGTCACCAATAATTGAACCCAGAACATACTATTTAAACACCTTAAAAACAATACCATTTGTACTAGATTTCTTGGTTACAACTTACAAGCAACACTCTCTACTTAAAGTGCTACTATCATCACACTCAAAACTCGAGCTAAACTCCGAAGTCTTCAGTGTACTTTTTTCTAGGGTCAGAAAAGTCTTTAGAAAATTGACGATCTTTTTTGTAAAATGGATAATTTCCAAAACCGGCTGATGCATAGGCCATAGGGCCCATCGAAACATAAGACCTATAGATGGCCCATCACACTTTGCTGGCTGGTTCGATTACGCTGGATGAGAAAAGCTCAAAGCCCATAGAATTTATTATTTTTTGTCATCAATTTTGTTATTCTAGAAATACAACATACTTTTAGCTCGTACTTTTAAAAATTATTAATTAGCTGCTATCCAAAAACAACAAATTTTGCTAGCCTTCTAGCATTCCTCATGTTGAAATCCTCAACCGAAATGATCGTATCTATAGTAAAAGAATTACTTTTTTTTTTTAATAGTAAAACATAATCTTCAGATGTATAACATGAACCCTAAATTTAATTTGGAGCTCTCTTTCGGCAGTTAATAATAATAATAAACGAACACAATTACACAAAGTAAAAGCCATCATAAGTTAATTAAGAAAATCTTCAAGGCCCAATGCAATCAATTTCCTCATCAGAATATAGCATGTAGAACCTATTTACAATATCCAAACAAATTAGGAAATATACAAACAGTACAAAAATGGCCACCGGAAAAGTAATGCGTACCTAAACAGTGAAAGTGGCTATAGTTAAGAACTGGATTGATGAAAATGGCGTGTAGCAGATCACGCTAGCACCGGATGGTGAAACGACTTCAATTCTACATTTCTACTCCATAAGCTTCTGTAAGACCTTCCAATATCTCATGCAAGAAGGGTTCATGTGAATTGCCCGAATTACCCATCTCCAAGCACTATGAGAGGACTCTAATCTACCTGTGACGTTGGGTCCATCTTTTAACTGCCTTACAACCAAATGCATTTGAAAGTAGAGCTCTGCAGGCCTCATTACTGAGGAAAACCGTAGCAGAAATTAGATACTTCTTCTATGAAAAATGTAGCGTTAAATTAATGTAGATGATATTGAGATTCTATTAATTGGCAAGGAATCAAGCATTATATACATCCTAACTCAACCTCTCAATATTAGGCATTTGTTCTATAACTGCCTTGTGATAGAAATACAAACGCATTGGAAAACACAAACATGTTTGGAAAGAGACAAAAAAGTGTCTCTTGCACAAGGATAAAATTGTCGAATTTTTTGTCCACCCAAATCCGAAAGATAGTGTCTCACGTCACTGTATTCTATTTTAAGACTTTTACCAAAATATAAGCAATTTGACCTATTTGAACAAGTTGAGCCAATCAATGGTGCAAATTTTGGACACAAGCAACCAAATGTTTATTTCTCCATAATTCAATCCTCAAAACTTTAGTTTTCACATAAAGTGCAGAAAGCAAACCTGATGGCCAGGAATACCATTCAAGGCGAATGCTTCTGTCCCATTTGTCTTTTGCACCGAGGCTTCCTTCTGCTTGAGCAACCAATAAGGAGGCAAGAGGCAAAGAGATTGGCAAAAGCTCATGAAATCTGTTAAGACTATCAACAGCCCATGATAGGAGCATCGAACCGCCACACTGCCTGGCAAGCTCCATGCAGATAGCACCTATAGAAAACCAAGATGATCAGATGTCATCATGGACATCAATTGAAAAGGTCCTCTTGAACCCACTTAGACCCTATTTGGTGCCAACCTCTAGGTCTGATATTCAAATTAAATTATTCAAGAAACTGCCTAGTGTTTTAATGATAACAACATACAGTGTACAAAAGATGCTA
>NC_029792.2:9241597-9244556 GCF_000816755.2 Arachis ipaensis
AGCTTTCAAAACTTTCAAAACCTGCCATTGAACAAGCCTCTCGCATGAGCTCTTCGGCTGAGACTAAATCCTTCTGATGAAAGGAAATCAAACCCCTCACCAGGTTATACACAGCTATCCACATATTCCATGAATTTGCACCGCATTCTTCAAAACACACCCAAAGAAATAACAAAGACGTACCATGACATAGAAAAAGGCAGCTTTCAAAACCTGCCATTGAACAAGCCTCTCGCATGAGCTCTTCGGCTGAGACTAAATCCTTCTGATGAAAGGAAATCAAACCCCTCACCAGGTTATACACAGCTATCCACATATTCCATGAATTTGCACCCTTTTTAAGGCATTCTTCAAAGTTCGAATCAATGAGATTTGAATCAATTTGCAATTGATAATGGCATTCCATAAGTTTGAGAGACATCCAACCAATATGGCAATCTGTCCTCAACTCCAAGCATCGCATATACTCTTTCTTACAATTCAAAAGATCACCTTTTATGGCATATACACGGCACAATAGTAGGTGGGCAAAGAACAAATAATTATCAGGAAGCATGAGTACAGAGGCCTTTTGGGCATGGGATATAGAGGTGATGTGATTCCCGCATTGTAAACTGATCTCAGAAGCACAAAGTAGAAGTTGAAATTGTCTATATTCATAGCACATTTCTTTCTTTCCACAAAATTCATTTGAAAGAGCAACACATATTAGACGATTTAGAATAACACACAGCTGATGAGGAAATCTCTCTTCACGTGCCCTCTGGAAATAGGTAAGAATAAGCAAGTACCGAGCATCATGATTCCATGGTTTCTGATGAAAGTATCTGCAAGTTTGGAGGCGTAAGAAGATTACTCCTTTTTACAATTTACAATTTACAAATAACTATGTGGTTATTTTGAACACCAAAACAGTGGTGATTTAAGATTTTTCCCAAGAATGGAAAAGTTAGAAGTGCTTGTACTCAAATTTGATTCAAAACTATTTTAAAACTCGAAAACATGATAGGACCAGAGTTTCGGGAATATATGAGGCATAAAGCAAAAGATAAATAAAGTTACTACCTCTGCAGGTATCGGATTGTTGCAGGACCTCTAGAATACTGATTTGTACAAGTTTGAAAAGTAGACTTTGGGTTGCTGTTCCCATTGGCATAGCAGGCAACTACTGCAGCACCATGAATATCAGAAGCTGATTTTAAACCTTCTTTATCAGAAAGGTCAAGATGGTCCAGTTTACAACACCTTGTAGCCAGATGGCAACTGTTCGACTCTTTACCAGATAGTGAGAGATAGCCAACAAGGTTCCTTTCACATAGAAATGTTCAATAAAAGAATTTTAGCAAGCCTCAGAAAGAGCTAGCAAAAATGGCAAAGAACTATAAACAAGACTCATTAGATTGTAAATTGTCCATCTAACAAATTGAGCACAACTACAAGGACAACTATTAACACTGAGTAACCTATCAGATCAAAATAATGTTAGGCAACGTCTTGTAATAAAAAATGACTACCTTATCAAACTACAGTTAGGGAACATGTGCAGAATCCTTCTGAGGTAGGCAATTCCACTCTGAACTGCAAGGAAGCCATCATGCCCATTTTTCACCTGTCAAAACCATACCAAACCATTGTCCCTTTCATCTTTATGCAGCAAATTGATTTGGGAATGGGGGTTGAGGAAAGAGGGAAGTCTGAGGGTTGGAAGATACCAGTTTACCAAGTGCTATTAAAAAGTGCACCCTGTCAATTTCATCATGATCTTTGAGAAAATATAGGTTACTTGAGACAAGAAATCCAAGACGATTGTGTCCATCAAGAGCATCGATAGCAGACATAACAAAATTAACTTTTGAACTTTGAATAAGCTCCTTTGGCATTTTCATAATGTTGGTTATGACTGCATCTAGTCCACTGATGTAGTATAATAATCTAAAGATGAAACTAACGGAGATTTCCATGGCTGTCTTTTCCATAGAAGAAACATTTGCTGCAAGACTTCTGACTATTGAGAGTGCTAAATCATTTTTACCAAGTTGCCACAACGAGATTGCATATACTTGAAAAACTTCGAAGTCAAGCATTCCTTAAACAAGATAAAATGCAACAGTGTAAACAGAAAAGAAAAATTGAAATATCTTTCCAAGCAAGACCAGTCACAATATCGTTTCACAAAGATTGCAGGAAAAATGTCTCTTTACATGAGGCAATTCACATAAGTTTAAAGCTTCCATTTATAAATAGAAGGAAGTTTTGATAACTTATAGCAAACAAGAATCAGTTAATATTCAAGCACAATAATAAATTCTTAATACTTTAAAATTAAAAAAAATTTTTTGAAGAACTCTAAAAAGTGATAAATTGTGAAATACGAAGTGAACCTTCTTTCCTCAAATTTTCACATTCCTGTATAGCATCAACAGCATTCCCAGCCTGTATCAAATAGTATGAGTTAGCAAACATCGCAACATTATTTGGAAAAGATAATACTGGAGATCTGTAGTGTAGGTACCTTACAAAGTGATCTCGCCAAATTAATTGATACATCTTTTATCTGTGAGTTTTGATTATCTAACGAGGCAATGCTAATGGCATGGAGGGCTATCCTGTAAGAAATAGCAGCAGATCTGTAATCTTTTCGAGACTCGCAGACCAGACCATGTAAATTATGTGATTCGGGATAGTGAGGAGATCGCTGCACAGCTTGCTGAATAGCTCCAAAAACCTGCAACAATTACATTCATCATTTACATGAACAAATCACAGAAAAAAAAAATGAGTGATCACCATAGAAAACTACCCATCTACCATATATCTAACCTGTGTAGATGAAAGATGGCCACTCAGCATAGCAAGCTTAGTGAGCCCAATTTGGAATTCAGCTAACTGCAAAATAATAATAACCATTATTTTAAAGAAAATAATAAAAATTTAAACACAACAAAGAAATATTTTTGAC
>NC_029792.2:9244634-9249831 GCF_000816755.2 Arachis ipaensis
AATACCAAAATGATGAAAATAAACACCGAATCGCAACAGTGACCAAGTATAAACTAAAATCCCAACACACTCAATGTCAATGGCGGAGATTAGTAAATTACAGGCATCATCTGCACTGCTTGGGAACAGCTCTCAAACGCCTCATCGGGAGCAGACTCCCTACATTAGAAAGGAGCATATAGCTTAGAAAGCCAGTAAATTAATAGACATAGGTAAAACTACCATTTACAGCTAAATGAAAGTATTTTACCTCACACAACAATCAGCTGACATGCTTGCCCATGGCAAAGCAAGGCTAGGATCAATACTTCTAGCACGATCAAACATTTGCCGTGCCAATTTCTTTTTGCTCATTTTACTATAAAGCTGCCAAAAAAAAAAGTAGAAGTAAATTATGGACTATCTCTTAATAGTAAATGCATACAGTGAACAGTTACCACGCTGGACTATCTCTTATTTAGTAAATGACAGATGAGAGTACCTTCCCAAGATATCCCCAAGCAACAGCTAGAGATACATTCAACTGCAATCCTCTGATTAGAGCATGTTGATTTAGTGCATTTTGATCAGACAAACATCCCAATGTCACCCAAAACTCATAATTGTCACCTTCAAGCAGCAAAGCTCCCACACACATTTTCTCTGGCAGCTGCCTACTATAACAATAAAGTTGAGAGCAGTAGAACAATAAAAAATACTGTTAAAGTAATCATACTAAATAGATTATACCATGCATCTAAGTCTCGTTCATAATCCTTGTCCAATGAGGTAATAAGATCTGAAGTTACAGCAATATCTGCATAAATGTTTGCTTGCCATGGACACAAGTGCAAGGCTCGTTGATACGAAAACCTAGCAAGTCTTGCCGCCGAAAGACAGGTTCTCCTCCAAGAAATGATGGAAGCACTGAAAGCTTCCTTATTAGCTTCCAATTCTTGGACCTCCTCAATCCAAGGATAACATCTTGCATATGCAAGCTACCACAAACAAAAAATAGAACATCATTGAATAATAATATTACCAGAGAAGAAGATCCACGTCCATGCCATGATACCAACATATGCCTAAAAATATAAAATCTTGAAAACAAAGAAATCCTTTTAATACTAACAAAACAAATGATACCTGAACGTCAGCATATAGTTTCCAAATACATGAGACATTCCTAACAGAATAAGCACTTGCTCTTGCAACCTCAGATGCTTCCTGCAGTCAATTCAACGGTTACTAAAAGTTGTTGAAATGGAAGATTTTATTTGAACTTAAAAACGAATGCCATAGCATCCAAACAATTTCTATAAAACAAACCTCTAATAAAGAAACCCCCCACTTAAATGCTCCCAGGTTCATGCAATCTTTTGCTAAACAAAGCAGCCCCAAAGCAAGCCCATATTGTGCAGGCACACAATGTGATGAAATCTCCAAAGCTTGTCGAAATTGTTCAACTCCCTTTCATGTAGAAAAACCCAAAGACAATTTCACAGATAGTTATAGAATATAAACAATTGGATGTGGTCGAACAGCTTCCAAAAATTCATGAAAGGATTTGCAAGAAAATAGAATTCAATATTAACGAAGAGTACCTTCCTAAATGAACCAAGTGTCAATGAGATATTTCCGCTTTCAACCAAAGCAAAGACCATCTTATCATCCAACTCGATGGCACGGCCATAAGACTGATGGAGAATTCAAAAGTAAGTTGGTGGTTGAGGAATTAATCATCCAGAAGATTTAAGATGAACCCAAACAGAAGGTACCTTTATGGCTGCAGTATACCTGCCCAGTCGCTGATAAGCAAGGCCCAAAGCCTGAAAAAGTTTTAGATATCTATTAAGGAAAGAACAATGAAAATGGTAGTCCAAAAGAAGAGAAGGGATGTGAAATTACTTCCCACAGTTCAGCACATGTAGGATAGCCTCGTATGGCATGTTGAAGATTCTGAACAGCTTCAGACCATTTCTTCTGATGAACCTGTTAAATTATGAAAAAATATTCATAATGGCAGGTGTCAACACTTGAAGAAATTTCAATATTAAACTAGATGATCCACATTGAAATGAAATTGCAGAATGTAGTCTATACTCTCTACTTCAGCTTAAGCTCTTTGATGTCTTAAATGTTCTTATACATAGAAGAAAAAAAAGCATTAAGATGGAGAGAAGAATAATAAAAGAAAAGATGGGAGGATAAGACGTGGCATATAGTGCACATTGCCACAGATTTCGAGTCTTTTCCTATTCCCAAAACCAGCAAACCTAGTCAAGAAAAACTAATCTGAAATTGCAAGACACACCCAATACTGACTAAAGATGCCAAATATAGTTTTCCATTTTAGAACAATAAAACAAAAGCCATAGGACAATGCAAAAACAGATGTGATAATTTGCTCCACACATAACATAACCTTAGGCGGCCTTCAAAACTGCAAAGTGTCATAAGTAATTCTGTTGAGCACAGTTGCCAAATAAGGGATTTGACTTTAGAAGGAGTTTCAAACTTCTACATAGGCTTATCAATATTTAATGTGGCAAATGTTAATGAAGGAGGATGTTTGGATGGGTACAGTATGCAATAGAGTACTAGAGTAATAGGGGAAGAAAATGTACTATTTCCTCAAGAAATGAAGTTCAAGGAGCTAGAATGAATAACATGGGCTGCAGAAATAGTGTCCTAACTCCTAACCATTCTTGTCCAAGCCATATTTAAACTTGACAATGTGATGGCACGATAAATGAAGCTCTACAGAAAATCACCGCAAGCCATGTTCTTAGACACCAGATTTCTGAGACCCAAGCATTCTTACTGTTCAGCCAACAACAAACTTCCCAACCCATGATATGATCCTGGTCTGTATCCAATCGCCAAACCATGAATAGAGAGAATTTTCTTTCATTTTCTATCACTACACTATGTCCTTTGCAAAACTCTCAATCGTAGTTTAACTAGGAAAATGTAACAATTTTTCAGCACAATGACAGGGTTTAAGTGTGTTCCATAAGGGTGTAATGAATGCAAGAATATATAGAAGAGTGATTCTGCCTTGATAAACAATACATTAGAAGAGCAAACAAAATCAAGAGAGCAAACCTGCAGGAAACCCAATCTACGGAATGCCCAAAAGGCCCTTGGTGACTTTTCAGAAGCTTCACGACATACTGCTGCCTCCAAACTATCCTTTCCTCCTTGGTATAGTAAATTGCAAAGAGCTTCCTGAAGCAAAAAACGAAATTACAAAATGGCGTCATTGTTATGCCATTCAAAAGCTAAATTATTACTTTCAGTATCGCTAAAAAGGAACACATGAGGAACTACTAAGCTTACCCCAGAATCAGAATCATCAGGATTGAGAGCAACAGCTCGCTGATAACACTTAAGGGCTCTCTGAGTATCAATGGAAATGCGGCCATAATAATGACCAAGATATTTGAAAGGTTCTCCATTCTTGGGGTTCAATTTGGCTGATTCAATGAAATGTTCAGCCGCTTTTTCTGCGGATCCATTCGCTTCTCCTCCTTTTTCCCATAAGAATAAGCCCTAAATCATCGCATCACATATTGATGAATGACTTGAAAATGAACAAATGAATAATAGGTAGGGTGGGAAATCAAGAAAGAATGCATACAATATCAAAATGCAGCGACGCATCATCTGGGAAATCCTGCAAGCGTCTGAAGAGATGTTCTACACCTTGTTCCTCCTATGGGAAGATAAGGAAAATGGTCAGAAAAAAAAAATGAATAAACAGGGACAAAGAGATTAATGAAAGAATCACAGAAACAGAAAAGCAAGGAACCCACATTATGTGTTTGAGATTCCATAGGAGCTTGCCAGAAGACTCGAAAATTGTCACTTGGTTTGGTTTGTCAATATCTGGTTCACCAACAATGTCCTCATGTCCTGAATTAGAAATTAAGACTCTAAAACATATTGAACCAGCAAAAACTACAATGTTTTAAGGGGTTTTCTTTCTACTGTTGAATGATTTCCCCCCATTTCATTGTTTGAATTTGAATAGCAGCACTTCACTCAAGTCCAATCATTTCAATTTTTTCCTTATTTATTTAAAAACAAACAAATCCTAGACTAAAACTTAAATTCTGAACAATTCAATTCATCTTATAAAACCAGCAAAAATAAAATAGTCTTTTTTTTTCAAAGCAATTATTTTGCACAGACCAAACCAAAAATTTAGCAGGCATGGCAACAGAAATTACTAGCAAAATGAATGTACTCGAAAAGCTTTAATAAAGCCATGTTACTCGAAAGTACGCTCAAAATGAGAGCCTTCTCTTTTCTTTTTCTTTTTTTTCCTTTAATTTTTTTCTTACAGAAGCAGAAGAGAGGGACAAAGCTCTTAGTTACCAGTATTCAGGGGAAAGATGAGACGTTGTCTAGTTACCACAACTAGAGCTGAGCCCGTGGCGATGGTCGACGGCGATATGGTGGCCGTTGGCCGGTGATATTGCAGTTATGGAAGCTGAGGTGGTGGCAGAACCGCAGAAGGTGTTTGTTACAGCTGAACCCTAACACGGATTTTTTTTTATATAAATAAAATAAATATTTTAATTACGAATATACTTTAATTTCAGGATATTTACGGATTTAGGGTAAGTGACTTATCTCGTTTATAGTGTAAACGAAATAAGTTTAGCCATATTTCGTTTACACTATAAACGAGATAAGGTATAAACACGTGGCAACGTATTATGTTTACAAATATGATACGTAGGAAATAGTTGTTTAGTCATATCTCCTTTACATTATAAATGAGATACGTGAGATTTAAAAACGTATACACAGTAAACGAGATAGAATAGGATAAAAATCAACCCCTTATAAAAGGATTAGGAAACTCTTGGGATCATATCAAGTTATCAACCAAGTCATTATAACAAGAGTCACATTTAATTTTTTTACATAAATTTAAGTATTTAAACATCTAATACTTTATATAAAAAAGATTAAAACATATCTGAAATACAAATGCTATGATGAAAATGAAAATTTTTTTTCGTTAATCAAATTAATCTCTTAAAGTTTACTAAATCAAATTCTTCTTTTAAATTTATCAAAATCAATTAGTTTTCAAAGAACTCTACGTGAAAACAAAAAATTTAGATCATCTAAAATAAAAATAATAATAATAAAATAATAAGATAAATGATTAATCATCGTTAATTTGTAATTTTTATAAAAT